>NW_027594402.1:0-18058 GCF_964213995.1 Mustelus asterias | reverse complement strand
GGACCCGTACCCCAGTGAGAGTCAGTGTGTGTGGGACCCGTACCCCAGTGAGAGTCAGTGTGTGTGGGACCCGTACCCCA
Source organism: Mustelus asterias (assembly GCF_964213995.1). Taxonomy (NCBI): domain Eukaryota; kingdom Metazoa; phylum Chordata; class Chondrichthyes; order Carcharhiniformes; family Triakidae; genus Mustelus; species Mustelus asterias. The sequence continues at coordinate 17,978 of NW_027594402.1, read as the reverse complement.
GTGAGAGTCAGTGTGTGTGGGACCCATACCCCAGTGAGAGTCAGTGTGTGTGGGACCCGGACCCCAGTGAGAGTCAGTGTGTGTGGGACCCGTACCCCAGTGAGAGTCAGTGTGTGTGGGACCCGTACCCCAGTGAGAGTCAGTGTGTGTGGGACCCGTACCCCAGTGAGAGTCAGTGTGTGTGGGACCCGTACCCCAGTGAGAGTCAGTGTGTGTGGGACCCGTACCCCAGTGAGAGTCAGTGTGTGTGGGACCCGTACCCCAGTGAGAGTCAGTGTGTGTGGGACCCGTACCCCAGTGAGAGTCAGTGTGTGTGGAACCCGTACCCCAGTGAGAGTCAGTGTGTGTGGAACCCGTACCCCAGTGAGAGTCAGTGTGTGTGGGACCCGTACCCCAGTGAGAGTCAGTGTGTGTGGGACCCGTACCCCAGTGAGAGTCAGTGTGTGTGGGACCCGTACCCCAGTGAGAGTCAGTGTGTGTGGGACCCGTACCCCAGTGAGAGTCAGTGTGTGTGGGACCCGTACCCCAGTGAGAGTCAGTGTGTGTGGGACCCGTACCCCAGTGAGAGTCAGTGTGTGTGGGACCCGTACCCCAGTGAGAGTCAGTGTGTGTGGGACCCGTACCCCAGTGAGAGTCAGTGTGTGTGGGACCCGTACCCCAGTGAGAGTCAGTGTGTGTGGGACCCGTACCCCAGTGAGAGTCAGTGTGTGTGGGACCCGTACCCCAGTGAGAGTCAGTGTGTGTGGACCCGTACCCCAGTGAGAGTCAGTGTGTGAGGAACCCGTACCCCAGTGAGAGTCAGTGTGTGTGGGACCCGTACCCCAGTGAGAGTCAGTGTGTGTGGAACCCGTATCCCAGTGAGAGTCAGTGTGTGTGGAACCCGTACCCCAGTGAGAGTCAGTGTGTGTGGGACCCGTACCCCAGTGAGAGTCAGTGTGTGTGGGACCCGTACCCCAGTGAGAGTCAGTGTGTGTGGGACCCGTACCCCAGTGAGAGTCAGTGTGTGTGGAACCCGTACCCCAGTGAGAGTCAGTGTGTGTGGAACCCATACCCCAGTGAGAGTCAGTGTGTGTGGAACCCGTACCCCAGTGAGAGTCAGTGTGTGTGGAACCCGTATCCCAGTGAGAGTCAGTGTGTGTGGAACCCGTGACCCCAGTGAGAGTCAGTGTGTGTGGGACCCGTGCCCAGTGAGAGTCAGTGTGTGGAACCCGTACCCCAGTGAGAGTCAGTGTGTGTGGGACCCGTACCCCAGTGAGAGTCAGTGTGTGTGGGACCCATACCCCAGTGAGAGTCAGTGTGTGTGGGACCCGTACCCCAGTGAGAGTCAGTGTGTGTGGGACCCGTACCCCAGTGAGAGTCAGTGTGTGTGGAACCCGTACCCCAGTGAGAGTCAGTGTGTGTGGAACCCGTACCCCAGTGAGAGTCAGTGTGTGTGGGACCCGTACCCCAGTGAGAGTCAGTGTGTGTGGGACCCGTACCCCAGTGAGAGTCAGTGTGTTTGGAACCCGGACCCCAGTGAGAGTCAGTGTGTGTGGAACCCGTACCCCAGTGAGAGTCAGTGTGTGTGGGACCCGTACCCCAGTGAGAGTCAGTGTGTGTGGAACCCGTACCCCAGTGAGAGTCAGTGTGTGTGGGACCCGTACCCCAGTGAGAGTCAGTGTGTGTGGGACCCGTACCCCAGTGGGAGTCAGTGTGTGTGGGACCCGTACCCCAGTGAGAGTCAGTGTGTGTGGAACCCGTACCCCAGTGAGAGTCAGTGTGTGTGGGACCCGTACCCCAGTGAGAGTCAGTGTGTGTGGGACCTGTACCCCAGTGAGAGACAGTGTGTGTGGGACCTGTACCCCAGTGAGAGTCAGTGTGTGTGGGACCCATACCCCAGTGAGAGTCAGTGTGTGTGGGACCCGTACCCCAGTGAGAGTCAGTGTGTGTGGGACCCGTACCCCAGTGAGAGTCAGTGTGTGTGGGACCCGTACCCCAGTGAGAGTCAGTGTGTGTGGAACCCATACCCCAGTGAGAGTCAGTGTGTGTGGAACCCGTACCCCAGTGAGAGTCAGTGTGTGTGGGACCCGCACCCCAGTGAGAGACAGTGTGTGTGGGACCTGTACCCCAGTGAGAGTCAGTGTGTGTGGGACCCATACCCCAGTGAGAGTCAGTGTGTGTGGGACCCGTACCCCAGTGAGAGTCAGTGTGTGTGGGACCCGTACCCCAGTGAGAGTCAGTGTGTGTGGAACCCGTACCCCAGTGAGAGTCAGTGTGTGCGGGACCCGTACCCCAGTGAGAGTCAGTGTGTGTGGGACCCGTACCCCAGTGAGAGTCAGTGTGTGGGACCCGTACCCCAGTGAGAGTCAGTGTGTGTGGAACCCGTACCCCAGTGAGAGTCAGTGTGTGTGGAACCCGTACCCGAGTGAGAGTCAGTGTGTGTGGAACCCGTACCCCAGTGAGAGTCAGTGTGTGTGGAACCCGTATCCCAGTGAGAGTCAGTGTGTGTGGAACCCGTATCCCAGTGAGAGTCAGTGTGTGTGGAACCTGTACCCCAGTGAGAGTCAGTGTGTGTGGGACCCGTACCCCAGTGAGAGTCAGTGTGTGTGGGACCCGTACCCCAGTGAGAGTCAGTGTGTGTGGGACCCGTACCCCAGTGAGAGTCAGTGTGTGTGGAACCCGTACCCCAGTGAGAGTCAGTGTGTGTGGGACCCGTACCCCAGTGAGAGTCAGTGTGTGTGGGACCCGTACCCCAGTGAGAGTCAGTGTGTGTGGAACCCGTACCCCAGTGAGAGTCAGTGTGTGTGGGACCCGTACCCCAGTGAGAGTCAGTGTGTGTGGGACCCGTACCCCAGTGAGAGTCAGTGTGTGTGGGACCCGTACCCCAGTGAGAGTCAGTGTGTGTGGGACCCGTACCCCAGTGGGAGTCAGTGTGTGTGGGACCCGTATCCCAGTGAGAGTCAGTGTGTGTGGGACCCGTACCCCAGTGAGAGTCAGTGTGTGTGGAACCCGTACCCCAGTGAGAGTCAGTGTGTGTGGGACCCGTACCCCAGTGAGAGTCAGTGTGTGTGGGACCCGTACCCCAGTGAGAGTCAGTGTGTGTGGGACCCGTACCCCAGTGAGAGTCAGTGTGTGTGGGACCCGTACCCCAGTGAGAGTCAGTGTGTGGGACCCGTACCCCAGTGAGAGTCAGTGTGTGTGGAACCCGTATCCCAGTGAGAGTCAGTGTGTGTGGAACCCGTACCCCAGTGAGAGTCAGTGTGTGTGGGACCCGTACCCCAGTGAGAGTCAGTGTGTGTGGGACCCGTACCCCAGTGAGAGTCAGTGTGTGGGACCCGTACCCCAGTGAGAGTCAGTGTGTGTGGAACCCGTACCCCAGTGAGAGTCAGTGTGTGTGGAACCCGTACCCCAGTGAGAGTCAGTGTGTGTGGGACCTGTACCCCAGTGAGAGTCAGTGTGTGTGGGACCCGTACCCCAGTGAGAGTCAGTGTGTGTGGGACCCGTACCCCAGTGAGAGTCAGTGTGTGTGGGACCCGTACCCCAGTGAGAGTCAGTGTGTGTGGGACCCGTACCCCAGTGGGAGTCAGTGTGTGTGGGACCCGTACCCCAGTGGGAGTCAGTGTGTGTGGGACCCGTACCCCAGTGAGAGTCAGGACTTACCCATGTAATCTGAAAATGTTCCGTAAGCAAATAAGCTTAGTAGTTGATAAGAAGGTGCGTAAGGTCCTGTCATCAACTGTAGGCAGAGAGAGAGAGAGACTTGATGAAATCCAACATCGATACACTTTATAAAACAAGCTGATTTATTCGTGTCACAAGTCGGCTTACATTAACACCGCAATGAAGTTACTGTGAGAATCCCCTGGTCGCCCACACTCCAGCGCCTGTTCGGGTTACACTGAGGGAGAATTTAGCACGGCCCAACGCACCCTAACCCAGCACGTCTTTCAGACTGTGGGAGGAAACCGGAGCACCCGGAGGAAACCCACGCAGACACGGGGAGAACGTGCAGACTCCGCACAGACAGTGACCCAAGCCCGGGAATCGAACCCGGGTCCCTGGCGCTGTGAGGCGGCAGCGCCAACCCACTGTGCTGTCTCTTTAGACGGGTGTGGGGCCTCCCTCACACTCCCCCAGACTTCCCTCCAACCCCCTGCACTCCCTCAGTATCCCTCACTCCGTCCTATCGGCCCCATTCACTCTCTCTCTCTCCCCCATTCCCCCTTTCTCAGTCTTTCATAGAACATTACAGCGCAGTGCAGGCCCTTCGGCCCTCGATGTTTCGCCGACCAGTGGAACCAATCTAAAGCCCCTCTAATCTACACGATTCCAATATCATCCATATGTTTATCCAATAACCATTTGAATGCTCTTAATGTTGACGAGTCCACTACTGCTGCAGGCAGGGCATTCCACGCCCTTACTACTCTCTGAGTAAAGAACCTACCTCTAACATCTGTCCTATATCTCTCACCCCTCAATTTAAAGCTATGTCCCCTCGTGCTAGCGTCACCATCCGAGGAAAAAGGCTCTCACTATCCACCCTATCTAATCCTCTGATCATCTTGTATGCCTCTATTAAGTCACCTCTTAACCTTCTTCTCTCTAACGAAAACAACCTCAAGCCCCTCAGCCTTTCCTCATACGATTTTCCCACCATACCAGGCAACATCCTGGTAAATCTCCTCTGCACCCTTTCCAACACTTCCACATCTTTCCTATAATGCGGCGACCAGAACTGTACGCAATACTCCAAATGCGGCCGCACCAGAGTTTTGTACAGTTGCAGCATGACCTCCTGGCTCCGAAACTCAATCCCTCAACCAATAAAAGCTAACACTCCGTATGCCTTCTTAACAACCCTATCAGCCTGGGTGCCAACTTTCAGGGATCTATGCACATGGACACCCAGATCCCTCTGTTCATCCACACTACCAAGTATCTTACCATTAGCCCAGTACTCTGTATTCCTGTTACTCCTTCCAAAGTGAGTCACCTCACACTTTTCCGCATTAAACTCCATTTGCCACCTCTCAGCCCAGCGCTGCAGCTTATCTATGTCCCTCTGTAACCTGCCACTTCCCTCCGCACTGTCAACAACTCCACCAACTCCACCTTCTCTCTCTCTCTCTCTCTGTCTGTCTCTCTCCTCCCCCTCCATCACACCCACCCCCACCCACCAACTCTCGCTCCTCCCACTCCCTCTCACCCCATCTTTCCCCTTGCTCTCAGGAACAGCACGGGGTTATATACAGAGTAAAGCTCCCTCTGCACTGTCCGCATCAAACACTCCCAGGACACGTACAGCACGGGGTTAGATACAGAGTAAAGCTCTCTCTACACTGTCCCCCATCAAACACTCCCAGGACAGATACAGCACGGGGTTAGATACAGAGTAAAGCTCTCTCTACACTGTCCCCCATCAAACACTCCCAGGACAGGTACAGCACGGGGTTAGATACAGAGTAAAGCTCGCTCTACACTGTCCCCCATCAAACACTCCCAGGACAGGTACAGCATGGGGTTAGATGCAGAATAAAGCTCCCTCTACACTGTCCCCATCAAACACTCCCAGGACAGATACAGCACGGGGTTAGATACAGAGTAAAGCTCCCTCTCCACTGTCCCCATCAAACACTCCCAGGACAGGTACAGCACAGGGTTAGATACAGAGTAAAGCTCCCTCTACACTGTCCCCCCATCAAACACTCCCAGGACAGGTATAGCACGGGGTTAGATACAGAGTAAAGCTCCCTCTCCACTGTCCCCCATCAAACACTCCCAGGACAGGTACAGCACGGGGTTCGATACAGAGTAAAGCTCCCTCTACACTGTCCCCCATCAAACACTCCCAGGACAGGTACAGCACGGGGTTCGATACAGAGTAAAGCTCCCTCTCCACTGTCCCCCATCAAACACTCCCAGGACAGGTACAGCACGGGGTTAGACACAGAGTAAAGCTCCCTCTGCACTGTCCCCATCAAACACTCCCAGGACAGGTACAGCACGGGGTTAGATACAGAGTAAAGCTCCCTCTACACTGTCCCCATCAAACACTCCCAGGACAGGTACAGCACGGGGTTAGATACAGAGTAAAGCTCCCTCTACACTGTCCCCATCAAACACTCCCAGGACAGGTACAGCACGGGGTTAGATACAGAGTAAAGCTCCCTCTACACTGTCCCCCATCAAACACTCCCAGGACAGGTACAGCACGGGGTTAGATACAGAGTAAAGCTCCCTCTACACTGTCCCCCCATCAAACACTCTCAGGACAGGTACAGCACGGGGTTCGATACAGAGTAAAGCTCCCTCTCCACTGTCCCCCATCAAACACTCCCAGGACAGGTACAGCACGGGGTTAGATACAGAGTAAAGCTCCCTCTACACTGTCCCCCCATCAAACACTCCCAGGACAGGTACAGCACGGGGTTAGATACAGAGTAAAGCACCCTCTACACTGTCCCCATCAAACACTCCCAGGACAGGTACAGCACGGGGTTAGTTACAGAGTAAAGCTCCCTCTACACTGTCCCCATCAAACACTCCCAGGACAGGTACAACACGGGGTTAGATACAGAGTAAAGCTCCCTCTACACAGTCCCCATCAAACACTCCCAGGACAGGTACAGCACGGGGTTAGATACAGAGTAAAGCTCCCTCTACACTGTCCCCATCAAACACTCCCAGGACAGGTACAGCACGGGGTTAGATACAGAGTAAAGCTCCCTCTGCACTGTCCCCTTCAAACACTCCCAGGACAGGTACAGCACGGGGTTAGATACAGAGTAAAGCTCCCTCTACACTGTCCCCCATCAAACACTCCCAGGACAGGTACAGCACGGGGTTAGATACAGAGTAAAGCTCCCTCTACACTGTCCCCATCAAACACTCCCAGGACAGGTACAGCACGGGGTTAGATACAGAGTAAAGCTCCCTCTACACTGTCCCCATCAAACACTCCCAGGACAGGTACAGCACGGGGTTAGATACAGAGTAAAGCTCCCTCTGCACTGTCCCCCCATCAAACACTCCCAGGACAGGTACAGCACGAGGTTAGATACAGAGTAAAGTACCCTCTACACTGTCCCCATCAAACACTCCCAGGACAGGTACAGCACGGGGTTAGATACAGAGTAAAGCTCCCTCTGCACTGTCCCCCCATCAAACACTCCCAGGACAGGTACAGCACGGGGTTAGATACAGAGTAAAGCTCCCTCTCCACTGTCCCCCATCAAACACTCCCAGGACAGGTACAGCACGGGGTTAGATACAGAGTAAAGCTCCCTCTACACTGTCCCCCCATCAAACACTCCCAGGACAGGTACAGCACGGGGTTAGATACAGAGTAAAGCACCCTCTACACTGTCCCCATCAAACACTCCCAGGACAGGTACAGCACGGGGTTAGTTACAGAGTAAAGCTCCCTCTACACTGTCCCCATCAAACACTCCCAGGACAGGTACAACACGGGGTTAGATACAGAGTAAAGCTCCCTCTACACAGTCCCCATCAAACACTCCCAGGACAGGTACAGCACGGGGTTAGATACAGAGTAAAGCTCCCTCTACACTGTCCCCATCAAACACTCCCAGGACAGGGACAGCACGGGGTTAGATACAGAGTAAAGCTCCCTCTACACTGACCCCCATCAAATACTCCCAGGACAGGTACAGCACGGGGTTAGATACAGAGTAAAGCTCCCTCTGCACTGTCCCCTTCAAACACTCCCAGGACAGGTACAGCACGGGGTTAGATACAGAGTAAAGCTCCCTCTACACTGTCCCCATCAAACACTCCCAGGACAGGTACAGCACGGGGTTAGATACAGAGTAAAGCTCCCTCTGCACTGTCCCCCCATCAAACACTCCCAGGACAGGTACAGCACGGGGTTAGATACAGAGTAAAGTACCCTCTACACTGTCCCCATCAAACACTCCCAGGACAGGTACAGCACGGGGTTAGATACAGAGTAAAGCTCCCTCTACACTGTCCCCATCAAACACTCCCAGGACAGGTACAGCACGGGGTTAGATACAGAGTAAAGCTCCCTCTGCACTGTCCCCCCATCAAACACTCCCAGGACAGGTACAGCACGGGGTTAGATACAGAGTAAAGTACCCTCTACACTGTCCCCATCAAACACTCCCAGGACAGGTACAGCACGGGGTTAGATACAGAGTAAAGCTCCCTCTACACTGTCCCCATCAAACACTCCCAGGACAGGTACAGCACGGGGTTAGATACAGAGTAAAGTACCCTCTACACTGTCCCCATCAAACACTCCCAGGACAGGTACAGCACGGGGTTAGATACAGAGTAAAGTACCCTCTACACTGTCCCCATCAAACACTCCCAGGACAGGTACAGCACGGGGTTAGATACAGAGTAAAGCTCCCTCTACACTGTCCCCATCAAACACTCCCAGGACAGGTACAGCACGGGGTTAGATACAGAGTAAAGCTCCCTCTACACTGTCCCCCATCAAACACTCCCAGGACAGGTACAGCACGGGGTTAGATACAGAGTAAAGCTCCCTCTGCACTGTCCCCCATCAAACACTCCCAGGACAGGTACAGCACAGGGTTAGATACAGAGTAAAGCTCCCTCTACACTGTCCCACATCAAACACTCCCAGGACAGGTACAGCACAGGGTTAGATACAGAGTAAAGCTCCATCTACACTGTCCCCATCAAACACTCCCAGGACAGGTACAGCACGGGGTTAGATACAGAGTAAAGCTCCCTCTACACTGTCCCCATCAAACACTCCCAGGACAGGTACAGCACGGGGTTAGATACAGAGTAAAGCTCCCTGTACACTGTCCCCCATCAAACACTCCCAGGACAGGTACAGCACGGGGTTAGATACAGAGTAAAGCTCCCTCTACACTGTCCCCCATCAAACACTCCCAGGACAGGTACAGAACGGGGTTAGATACAGAGTAAAGCTCCCTCTACACTGTCCCCATCAAACACTCCCAGGACAGGTACAGCACGGGGTTAGATACAGAGTAAAGCTCCCTCTACACTGTCCCCATCAAACACTCCCAGGACAGGTACAGAACGGGGTTAGATACAGAGTAAAGCTCCCTCTACACTGTCCCCATCAAACACTCCCAGGACAGGTACAGCACGGGGTTAGATACAGAGTAAAGCTCCCTCTACACTGTCCCCATCAAACACTCCCAGGACAGGTACAGCACGGGGTTAGATACAGAGTAAAGCTCCCTCTACACTGTCCCCATCAAACACTCCCAGGACAGGTACAGCACGGGGTTAGATACAGAGTAAAGCTCCCTGTACACTGTCCCCCATCAAACACTCCCAGGACAGGTACAGCACGGGGTTAGATACAGAGTAAAGCTCCCTCTACACTGTCCCCCATCAAACACTCCCAGGACAGGTACAGAACGGGGTTAGATACAGAGTAAAGCTCCCTCTACACTGTCCCCATCAAACACTCCCAGGACAGGTACAGCACGGGGTTAGATACAGAGTAAAGCTCCCTCTACACTGTCCCCATCAAACACTCCCAGGACAGGTACAGAACGGGGTTAGATACAGAGTAAAGCTCCCTCTACACTGTCCCCATCAAACACTCCCAGGACAGGTACAGCACGGGGTTAGATACAGAGTAAAGCTCCCTCTACACTGTCCCCATCAAACACTCCCAGGACAGGTACAGCACGGGGTTAGATACAGAGTGAAGCTCCCTCTGCGCACGCACCTCCTGAATGTTGGGAATCTCCAGGAATTCTCCGAAGACGTAGACCCCGGGGACTTCGAGGAGTTGGTTGATGAGGGCTACGAGGGCCGCCCCTCGCACTGTCTTCGCGAGTCCCAAGAACTGCTCGAGTGACTGCCCGCTTGCCTTCACGTCTGTCGCCATCGCTGAGAGGCAGAGAGAGACAGCGAGATTTAATGTTAGCTCTTCCCCTCCAGCTATCCGACTGCCGCAGGCATCGCCGCCACGCTCAACCGCCTCCCGGGCTGGTTACACCCGGTTAATCTCTCCCTGGTTACCTTTACCTGCCTAACCTGACCTTCTTTTAACACCTGATTAACCCTGAACTACAGCCGGTTAACCCTCCCCACCCCAGCTACCGACTAACCCTCCCGCCCGTACATTTAAACCTGGTTAACCCGCCTCTGGTTATCTTTACCTGGTTAACCCCTCTGCTAGTTATTTAAAACCGGTTAACCTGCCCCGCCTCTTTTGGAAACCCAGTTTACCGTACTCTTGGCTGTCTTCACCCGGTTAGCGCTTCGGCTGGTTATTTCTACCCAGTTAACAATCCGTGTGATTATATTTACCCGGTTAGCCCTGGCACTGGTTATTTAAACCAGCGTAACTCAACCTCCCAGTCATCCTTGACTGATTTGCCCTGTTGCTAGTTAGTTCAACCTGCTTAGCCCTCCTGTTAGTTATTTAGACCTAGTTAACTCTCAGCCTGGTTGTTTAAAGCTACCCTATGCTTACTTAAACCTAGCTTTTAAAAATGTTTCAACTTTAAACTTAGTTAACATAGTTAATGCTCCCCTTTGGTTCTTTAAACTTAGGTAAACATCCCTCAGCTTGTTTAAACCTGGTTAGCCCTCCCCCTCGTTATTTGAACGTGTTTAACCCTCCCCCTAGTTATTTAGACCTAGTTCACACCCCCACTGGTTATTGAAACCCAGTTGACCCTCAGTCTAGTTAGTTAAACCTGGTTAACCCTCAGTCAGGTTAAATAAATCTAGTTAACACTTAGTCTGGTTACTTAAATCTAGTTAACCCTCCCAATGGTTAACTAAACCTAGTTAAGCCTCCCCCTGGTTAGTTAAACCTGGTTAAGCCTCCCCTTGGTTAGTTAAGCTACCCCCTGGTTAGTTAAACCTGGTTAAGCCTCCCCTTAGTTAGTTAAGCTACCCCCTGGTTAGTTAAACCTGGTTAAGCCTCCCCTTAGTTAGTTAAGCTACCCCCTGGTTGTTAAACCTGGTTAACCCTCCCCCCTGGTTAGTTAAACCTGGTTAAGCCTCCCCTTAGTTAGTTAAGCTACCCCCTGGTTGTTAAACCTGTTTAACCCTCCCCCTGGTTAGTTAAACCTGGTTAACCCTCCCCCCTGGTTAGTTAAACCTGGTTAAGCCCCTTTTACCTCTCCAGGCCCCAGGTGAAGCCGTGAAACCGCCCACCGGCCCTCTGATTGGCTGAGACCGTTGCCCCGCACTCCCGCTCTCTGCGGCCCGATTGGTCGGCGCCGCCGTCAGTCACCCGGACCGCCCGCTGATTGGTCCAGCCGGATGTCACTCAGAGGAGGACAATGGAGGGGGCGGGGATAATCGAAGGGAGGCCCCCATTGGTCAGCTGGCGCACCCCGCCCACTAGCGCTGCCAGTCGATTGGTGCAGAGAGACGTCAATCGGCGAACTCGCCACCCGATTGGCGCAGCCGGGTGTCAACCAGCGGCTGAGTGGGGAGGAAGGGGCGGGATTGCTGCAGGGGAGGCTCCCCATTGGTCCGACCCCGGGCTGCGCGCCGCCACTCGATTGGTGCGGCGAGACGTCAATCAGACGGACAATGGAAGGGGCGGGACGGAAGCAGGGGAGGCTCCCCATTGGTCCAGCCCTGCTCCGCCTCTCCGCCCACCGCGCTTCGCCAGCTGATTGGTGCAGGCAGATGTCAATCAGCGGGTTCGCGGCCTGATTGGTGCATCCGGATGTCAATCAGCGGCTGAGGGGGGAAGGAAGGGGCGGGATTCCCGCAGGGGATGCTGCCCATTGGTCCAGCCGGCTGCTGCCACCCATTGGTTCACCAGCACGTCAATCAGCCGGGCCCGGCCACTGATTGGTGTAGCCGGATGTCAATCAGAGGAGGAGGACAAAGGGGTGGGGGCGGGATGTTCTGAAGCGAGCTTCCCCATTGGTTGCTCCTCCCCTGGTTTCCCCGCCCCACCATCGGGGCTCCGCCATCCGATTGGGTCGCCCCCCCCCTGTCCGACAATCAGGCATATCGCCTTCCAATTGGCTCAGAGACCCGCCCGTCAGAGACAAGGGGGTGGGACTAATCAAATAGGGGCGGTTACCTATTGGACGGGCGCCGCCGCTCCGGATCGCCCACCGTGCTATCCGATTGGTGCAGGGGGATGTCAATCAGGCCTCCCGCCCTCCGATTGGTGCAGAGAGATGTCAATCACAATTGAAGTGGGGCGGGACCAGTCGAGGGAGCCTCCTATTGGCTGGGCCCGCCTCGCCGATTGGGTGAGAGAGACGTCAGTCAGCGACGCCGCCATTTGATTGGTGCAGCGGGACGTCAGTCAGGTGAGGTGGACAATGGAAGGGGGTGGGACTACTCGAAGGGAGCCTCCCCATTGGTTAGACGGCGAACCCGCCTGCTGGGCGCTGCCGCCCGAATGGTTTCACCCGGCCGTCAATCGGCCGTCCCGCTCTCTGATTGGCGCAGCGGTCTGTCAATCACAGGAGGAGGACAATGGGCCGGCGCGGGAGCAGTGGGAGGCTGGTTCCTCATTGGTCGCCCGTCTCCCTTCCCCGCCTCCACCAATGAGCTGGGAGGTGGCGGGTCAGGGCGGCTCTGGATTGGACAGCCTTGACGTCAATCATCCACTGGCACCGCGCCCCGCCCCCTTTCAGGCGGGGGGGGGGCGGAACCGGGACAGCCGATTGGACGGAGCAGTCTGATTGACGGGCGGGAGGACCAATGGGGGACAATGGGAGGGCGGGAGCGGCCGGCAAGCGAACTCCCTCATTGGCCAGGCGACACGTCGATCAGAGCAAGGGGGGGCCAATCAGTGAAGAGAGCCCATTGGCGGCTGTCAATCAGGAGGGGAGTGGGCGGGGCCACAGTCAAAGGCAACAGGGGATTGGCTGGGAGTGCAGCTCCATTGCCCAATGGGCATGGTCAGGGAGGGGGGGGGGCGGAGTTACCATCTCACGGGCTCAGGCGCAGCCATGGGGGGAAATGGGATGTGGTGCCTCACCTGGTCGAACAGCACTCGGCTGGCACGATGCCTCGTGGAGTCGACCAGCCGACTTCACCTGTCCCCAGCGATGACGACCCACCCACTCGAACAGCACCCCACCCTCCACGGCAGGCATGATGCCACACCCAGTCGACCAGCTGCCTTCGTTCAGCCCCCAGTGACGATGCCCCACCCAGTCGAACAGCACCCCACCCTCCACGGCAGGCATGATGCCACACCCAGTCGACCAGCTGCCTTCGTTCAGCCCCCAGCGACGATGCCCCACCTAGTCGAACAGCTCCACACCCTCCATAGCGGGCACGATGCCACACCGAGTCGACCAGCTGGCTTCAGCCGGCCCCCAGCACAAACCCCACCCCCCCGCTCGGCGGACACGATGCCACACCGAGCCGACTAGCCGCCTTCGGCCGTTCCCCAACGATGATGTCCCACCCAGTTGAACAGCCCCGCTCTCCCCCCCCCCCCCCCGTCCTCAGCAGGCACGATGCCATTCTGAGTCGTCCAGCCGCCAGCAACGACGCCCCGCCCAGTTGAACAGCGCCACTCCCCTTTCCACCCTCCTTGGTGGGCGTGAAGCCACACCGAGTCGAGCAGCTGCCTTCGCCCGGCCGCCAGCGGGCAGACGAGTTGAACTGAGGCCCAGATGAGATCAACACGATCGCATCTAATCGGGTAGCAGATTCAAGGGGGCTGAAAGGCCTCCTCCTGATCTTAGCCCTTACGCTTCACACCATTAAGACTTGACCGTACTCAACGGCCGATGCAGAATAATGTGGATAAATGTGAGGATATCCACTTTGGTAGCATTAATAGGGAGACAGATTCTCCCTTGAATGGGGTGTAAATTGAGAGAGGTGGATACTCAGCGAGACCTTGGGGTCCTCGTGCATCAGTCGCTGACAGTAAGCGCGCAGGAACAGCAGGCAGTAAAGAAGGCAAATGGTATGTTGGCCTTCATAGCGAGAGGATTTGAGTATCGGGATAGGGATGTTTTGCTGCAACTGTATAGGGCGTTGGTGAGGCCACACCTGGAGTATTGTGTGCAGTTTTGGCCTTCGTATCTGAGGAAGGATGTCCTTGCTATAGAGGGAGCGCAGCGAAGGTTTACCAGGCTGATTCCTGGGACGGCAGGTCTGTCATACGAGGAGAGACTAAGTCGGTTAGGATTATATTCACTGGAGTTTAGAAGAGAGGGGATCTCATAGAAACTTATAAAATTCTAACACGATTAGACAGGGTAGATTCAGAAAGAATGTTCCCGATGGTGGGGGGAGTCCAGAACTGGGGGGTCTTAGTTTGAGGATGAGGGGTAAACCTTTTAGGACTGAGGTGTCCTCGATTCCCGGCTCGGGTCACTGTCCGTGTGGAGTTTGCACATTCTCCTCGTGTCTGCGTGGGTTTCCTCCGGGTGCTCCGGTTTCCTCCCACAGCCCAAAGATGTGCGGGTTAGGTTGATTGGCCATGCTAAAATTGCCCCTTAGTGTCCTGGGATGCGTAGGTTAGAGGGATTTGTGGGTAAATATGTGGGGGTAGGGCCTGGGTGGGATTGTGGTCGGTGCAGACTCGATGGGCCGAATGGCCTCTCTCTGTGCTGTAGGGTTTCTAAGACTTCCTCAGACACTTTAGGAACATTTAAGCGGTTATTGGATAGGCACATGGAGCACACCAGGATGATAGGGAGTGGGATAGCTTGATCTTGGTTTCAGATAAAGCTCGGCGCAACATCGAGGGCCGAAGGGCCTGTTCTGTGCTGTACTGTTCTATGACTGAGGTGAGGAGAAATTTCTTCACCCAGAGGGTGGTGAATGTGTGGAATTCACTCCCACAGAAAGTAGCTGAGGCCAAAACGTTGTGTGATTTCAAGAAGGAATTAGATATCGCTCTTGGGGCTAAAGGGATCGAGGGATATGGAGGGGATGAGTGGAATCAGGATATTGAATTTGATCCTCAGCCGTGAATTCATAATGAATGGCGGAGCAGGCTCGAAGGGCCAAATGGCCTCCTCCTCCTAGTTTCTATGCCTCCAATGCCGGTATACCTTTCCTTAGATAAGGGGGAACACAGAAACTGTTCACGGTATTCCTGGCAGAGTCGAACCTGTGCCTAGCTTTAGCAAGACTGCCCAGGTTTGCGTGATGGGACTGGGCTACATTCACGACAAAGGGTCGTGATACAAAAGTCTGAGGTCACGTACCGACCGACTCAAGAACAGCTTCTTCCCTGCTGCTGTCAGACTTTTGAATGGACCTACCTCGCATTAAGTTGATCTTTCTCTGCACCCCGAGCTGTGACTGTAACTCTACATTCTGCACCCGCTCCTTTCCTTCTCTATGAACGGTATGCTTTGTCTGTATAGCACGGAAGAAACAATACTTTTCACTGTATCCCAGTGACAATAATAAATCAAATCAAATCAAACTTAACAATTTATTTATTGAACTAATCGGGAACTTTAACTAAACAAGTAACATATCGAATAAAACGAGATTCTCCTGGAATTTGATTTGCGCTGCGTGCAAGTTCTGGTCGCCATATTATAGGAAGGGCGTGATCGCACTGGAGGGGGTGCAGAGGAGATTCACCAGGTTGCTGCCTGGGATGGAACATTTCAGTTATGAAGAGAGGTTGGGTAAGGCTTGGTTGGAATTGAGGGGGCGACCGGATTGAGGTGTTCAGGATTATGAGGGGCATGGACAGGGTGGATAGGGGAGCAGCCGTTCCCCCCTTAGTTGAAGGGTCAGTCACGAGGGGAGACATTGAAAGATAGGAGCAGGAGGAGGCCATTCGGCCCTCCGAGCCTGCTCCCCGCCATTCGTCACCATCATTGGCTGATCATCCAACTCAACAGCCTCATCCTTGCTTTCTCCCCGTAACCTTTGACCCCGTTCGCCCCCAAGTGTGCTCTCCAGCCGCCTCTCGAATACATTCAATGTTTTGGCATCAACTACTTCCTGGGGTGATGAACTCCACTCTCTGGATGACTAAATGGGTGACACAGTGGGTTAGCACTGCTGCCTCACAGGGACCCGGGTTTGATCCTGGCTTGGGTCACTGTCTGTGCCGTGTCTGCGCAGGCTTCCTCCGGGTGCTCCGGTTACCTCCCACAGTCCTAAGATGTGCTGGTTAGGGTGCACTGGCCGTGCTAAATTGCCCCCTTAGTGTCCAAAGATGTGCAGGTCAGGTGGATTGGCCGTGCTAAATTGTCCCCTTAGTGTCCAAAGATGTGCAGGTTAGGTGGATTGGCCATGCTATGTTGCCCCCTTAGTGTCCAATGATGTGTAGGTTAGGTGGATTGGCCATGCTAAATTGCCCCTTAGTGTCCAAAGATGTGTAGGTTAGGTGGATTGGCCATGCTAAATTGCCCCTTAGTGTCCAAAGATGTGTAGGTTAGGTGGATTGGCCATGCTAAATTGTCCCATAGTGTCCAAAGATGTGTAGGTTAGGGGGATTGGCCGTGCTAAATTGTCCCCTTAGTGTCCAAAGATGTGCAGGTTAGGTGGATTGGCCATGCTATGTTGCCCCTTAGTGTCCAAAGATGTGTAGGTTGGGTGGATTGGCCATGCTAAATTGTCCCTTAGTATCCAAAGATGTGTTGGTTAGGTGGATTGGCCATGCTAAATTGTCCCTTAGAATCCAAAGATGTGTAGGTTAGGGGGATTGGCCATGCTAAATTGTCCCCTTAGTGTCCAAAGATGTGCAGGTTAGGTGGATTGGCCATGCTATGTTGCCCCTTAGTGTCCAAAGATGTGTAGGTTGGGTGGATTGGCCATGCTAAATTGTCCCTTAGTATCCAAAGATGTGTTGGTTAGGTGGATTGGCCATGCTAAATTGTCCCCTTAGTGTCCAAAGATGTGTAGGTTAGGAGGATTGGCCATGCTAAATTGTCCCTTAGAATCCAAAGATGTGCAGGTTAGGTGGATTGGCCATGCTAAATTGTCCCCTTAGTGTCCAAAGATGTGCAGGTTAGGTGGATTGGCCATGCTAAATTGTCCCCTTAGTGTCCAAAGATGTGCAGGTTAGGTGGATTGGCCATGCTATGTTGCCCCTTAGTGTCCAAAGATGTGTAGGTTGGGTGGATTGGCCATGCTAAATTGTCCCTTAGTATCCAAAGATGTGTTGGTTAGGTGGATTGGCCATGCTAAATTGTCCCCTTAGTGTCCAAAGATGTGTAGGTTAGGAGGATTGGCCATGCTAAATTGTCCCTTAGAATCCAAAGATGTGTAGGTTGGGTGGATTGGCCATGCTAAATTGCCCCTTAGTGTCCAAAGATGTGCAGGTTAGGTGGATTGGCCATGCTAAATTGCCCCTTAGTGTCCAAAGATGTGCAGTTTAGGTGGATTGGCCATGCTAAATTTTCCCTTAGTGTCCAAAGATGTGTAGGTTAGGGTGGATTGGCCATGCTAAATTGCCCCTTAGTGTCCAAAGATGTGCAGTTTAGGTGGATTGGCCATGCTAAATTGCCCCTTAGTGTCCAAAGATGTGTAGGTTGGGTGGATTGGCCATGCTAAATTGTCCCTTAGTGTCCAAAGATGTGCAGGTTAGGGTGGATTGGCCATGCTAAATTGCCCCTTAGTGTCCAAAGATGTGCAGTTTAGGTGGATTGGCCATGCTAAATTGCCCCTTAGTGTCCAAAGATGTGTAGGTTGGGTGGATTGGCCATGCTAAATTGCCCTTAGTGCCGGGGGGATTAGGACTGTAAACATGTGGGGTTATGGGGATAGGGCCTGGGTGGGATTGTGGTCGGTGCAGACTCGATGGGCCAAATGGCCTCCTTCTGCACTGTAGATTCTGTGATTCTCTGAAATGTCTCCTCACCTCCGTCCCAAATGGTCTACCCCGAATCCTCAGACTGTGACCCCCCCTGGTTCTGGAAACCCCCCACCATCGGGAACATCCTCCCCGGATCTACCCCGTCTAGTCCTTCTCCTGGGTAGATGCTGCGTTCTCTAGAGAGATATCTGAAGCTCGCAGAGTGGAGAGCGGAGAACCTTTGGCCCTTAGGCAACAGGGCATGTGCTCT
>NW_027594401.1:0-18058 GCF_964213995.1 Mustelus asterias | reverse complement strand
TCCCACAGTGCGGCGCTCCCTCAGCACTGACCCTCCCACAGTGCGGCGTTCCCTCAGCACCGACCCTCCCACAGTGCGGCGCTCCCTCAGCACTGACCCTCCCACAGTGCGGCGCTCCCTCAGCACTGACCCTCCCACAGTGCGGCGTTCCCTCAGCACCGACCCTCCCACAGTGCGGCGCTCCCTCAGCACTGACCCTCCCACAGTGCGGCGCTCCCTCAGCACTGACCCTCCCACAGTGCGGCGCTCCCTCAGCACTGACCCTCCCACAGTGCGGCGCTCCCTCAGCACTGACCCTCCCACAGTGCGGCGCTCCCTCAGCACTGACCCTCCCACAGTGCGGCGCTCCCTCAGCACTGACCCTCCCACAGTGCGGCGCTCCCTTGGCGCTGACCCTCCCACAGTGCGGCGCTCCCTCAGCACTGACCCTCCCACAGTGCGGCGCTCCCTCTGCACTGACCCTCCCACAGTGCGGCGCTCCCTCAGCACTGACCCTCCCACAGTGCGGCGCTCCCTCAGCACTGACCCTCCCACAGTGCGGCGCTCCCTCAGCACTGACCCTCCCACAGTGCGGCGCTCCCTCAGCACTGACCCTCCCACAGTGCGGCGCTCCCTCAGCACTGACCCTCCCACAGTGCGGCACTCCCTCAGCACTGACCCTCCCACAGTGCGGCGCTCCCTCAGCACTGACCCTCCCACAGTGCGGCGCTCCCTCAGCACTGACCCTCCCACAGTGCGGCGCTCCTCAGCACTGACCCTCCCACAGTGCGGCGCTCCCTCAGCACTGTCCCTCCCACAGTGTGGCGCTCCCTCAGCACTGACCCTCCCACAGTGCGGCGCTCCCTCAGCACTGACCCTCCCACAGTGCGGCGTTCCCTCAGCACTGACCCTCCCACAGTGCGGCGCTCCCTCAGCACTGACCCTCCCACAGTGCGGCGTTCCCTCAGCACCGACCCTCCCACAGTGCGGCGCTCCCTCAGCACTGACCCTCCCACAGTGCGGCGCTCCCTCAGCACTGACCCTCCCACAGTGCGGCGTTCCCTCAGCACCGACCCTCCCACAGTGCGGCGCTCCCTCAGCACTGACCCTCCCACAGTGCGGCGCTCCCTCAGCACTGACCCTCCCACAGTGCGGCGCTCCCTCAGCACTGACCCTCCCACAGTGCGGCGCTCCCTCAGCACTGACCCTCCCACAGTGCGGCGCTCCCTCAGCACTGACCCTCCCACAGTGCGGCGCTCCCTCAGCACTGACCCTCCACAGTGCGGCGCTCCCTCAGCACCGACCCTCCCACAGTGCGGCGCTCCCTCAGCACTGACCCTCCCACAGTGCGGCGCTCCCTCAGCACTGACCCTCCCACAGTGCGGCGCTCCCTCAGCACTGACCCTCCCACAGTGCGGCGCTCCCTCAGCACTGACCCTCCCACAGTGCGGCGCTCCCTCAGCACTGACCCTCCCACAGTGCGGCGCTCCCTCAGCACCGACCCTCCACAGTGCGGCGCTCCCCTCAGCACTGACCCTCCCACAGTGCGGCGCTCCCTCAGCACTGACCCTCCCACAGTGCGGCGCTCCCTCAGCACTGACCCTCCCACAGTGCGGCGCTCCCTCAGCACTGACCCTCCCACAGTGCGGCGCTCCCCCAGCACCGACCCTCCCACAGTGCGGCACTCCCTCAGCACTGACCCTCCCACAGTGCGGCGCTCCCTCAGCACTGACCCTCCCACAGTGCGGCGCTCCCCCAGCACTGACCCTCCCACAGTGCGGCGCTCCCTCAGCACCGACCCCACAGTGCGGCGCTCCCTCAGCACTGACCCTCCCACAGTGCGGCGCTCCCTCAGCACTGACCCCTCCCACAGTGCGGCGCTCCCTCAGCACTGACCCTCCCACAGTGCGGCACTCCCTCAACACTGACCCTCCCACAGTGCGGCGCTCCCTCAGCACTGACCCTCCCACAGTGCGGCGCTCCCTCAGCACTGACCCTCCCACAGTGCGGCGCTCCCCCAGCACTGACCCTCCCACAGTGCGGCGCTCCCTCAGCACCGACCCCCACAGTGCGGCGCTCCCTCAGCACTGACCCTCCCACAGTGCGGCGCTCCCTCAGTACTGACCCTCCCACAGTGCGGCACTCCCTTGGCGCTGACCCTCCCACAGTGCGGCGCTCCCTCAGCACTGACCCTCCCACAGTGCGGCGCTCCCTCAGCACTGACCCTCCCACAGTGCGGCGCTCCCCCAGCACCGACCCTCCCACAGTGCGGCGCTCCCTCAGCACTGACCCTCCCACAGTGCGGCACTCCCTCAACACTGACCCTCCCACAGTGCGGCGCTCCCTCAGCACTGACCCTCCCACAGTGCGGCGCTCCCTCAGCACCGACCCTCCCACAGTGCGGCGCTCCCTCAGCACTGACCCTCCCACAGTGCGGCGCTCCCTCAGCACTGACCCTCCCACAGTGCGGCACTCCCTCAGCACTGACCCTCCCACAGTGCGGCGCTCCCTCAGCACTGACCCTCCCACAGTGCGGCGCTCCCTCAGCACTGACCCTCCCACAGTGCGGCGCTCCCTCAGCACTGACCCTCCCACAGTGCGGCGCTCCCTCAGCACTGACCCTCCCACAGTGCGGCGCTCCCTCAGCACTGACCCTCCCACAGTGCGGCGCTCCCTCAGCACCCAGCCTCCCACAGTGCGGCGCTCCCTCAGCACCGACCCTCCCACAGTGCGGCGCTCCCTCAGCACTGACCCTCCCACAGTGCGGCGCTCCCTCAGCACTGACCCTCCCACAGTGCGGCGCTCCCTCAGCACTGACCCTCCCACAGTGCGGCGCTCCCTCAGCACTGACCCTCCCACAGTGCGGCACTCCCTCAGCACTGACCCTCCCACAGTGCGGCGCTCCCTCAACACTGACCCTCCCACAGTGCGGCGCTCCCTCAGCACTGACCCTCCCACAGTGCGGCGCTCCCTCAGCACTGACCCTCCCACAGTGCGGCGCTCCCTCAGCACTGACCCTCCCACAGTGCGGTGCTCCCTCAGCACTGACCCTCCCACAGTGCGGCGCTCCCTCAGCACTGACCCTCCCACAGTGCGGCGCTCCCTCAGCACTGACCCTCCCACAGTGCGGCGCTCCCTCAGCACTGACCCTCCCACAGTGCGGCGCTCCCTCAGCACTGACCCTCCCACAGTGCGGCGCTCCCTCAGCACTGACCCTCCCACAGTGCGGCGCTCCCTCAGCACTGACCCTCCCACAGTGCGGCGCTCCCTCAGCACTGACCCTCCCACAGTGCGGCGCTCCCTCAGCACTGACCCTCCCACAGTGCGGCGCTCCCTCAGCACTGACCCTCCCACAGTGCAGCGTTCCCTCAGCACCGACCCTCCCACAGTGCGGCGCTCCCTCAGCACTGACCCTCCCACAGTGCGGCGCTCCCTCAGCACTGACCCTCCCACAGTGCGGCGCTCCCTCAGCACTGACCCTCCCACAGTGCGGCGCTCCCTCAGCACTGACCCTCCCACAGTGCGGCGCTCCCTCAGCACCGACCCTCCCACAGTGCGGCGCTCCCTCAGCACTGACCCTCCCACAGTGCGGCGCTCCCTCAGCACTGACCCTCCCACAGTGCGGCGTTCCCTCAGCACCGACCCTCCCACAGTGCGGCGCTCCCTCAGCACTGACCCTCCCACAGTGCGGCGCTCCCTCAGCACTGACCCTCCCACAGTGCGGCGCTCCCTCAGCACTGACCCTCCCACAGTGCGGCGCTCCCTCAGCACTGACCCTCCCACAGTGCGGCGCTCCCTCAGCACTGACCCTCCCACAGTGCGGCGCTCCCTCAGCACTGACCCTCCCACAGTGCGGCGCTCCCTCAGCACCGACCCTCCCACAGTGCGGCGCTCCCTCAGCACTGACCCTCCCACAGTGCGGCGCTCCCTCAGCACTGACCCTCCCACAGTGCGGCGCTCCCTCAGCACTGACCCTCCCACAGTGCGGCACTCCCTCAGCACTGACCCTCCCACAGTGCGGCGCTCCCTCAGCACTGACCCTCCCACAGTGCGGCACTCCCTCAGCACTGACCCTCCCACAGTGCGGCGCTCCCTCAGCACTGTCCCTCCCACAGTGCGGCGCTCCCTCAGCACTGTCCCTCCCACAGTGTGGCGCTCCCTCAGCACTGACCCTCCCACAGTGCGGCGCTCCCTCAGCACTGACCCTCCCACAGTGCGGCGTTCCCTCAGCACTGACCCTCCCACAGTGCGGCGCTCCCTCAGCACTGACCCTCCCACAGTGCGGCGTTCCCTCAGCACCGACCCTCCCACAGTGCGGCGCTCCCTCAGCACTGACCCTCCCACAGTGCGGCGCTCCCTCAGCACTGACCCTCCCACAGTGCGGCGCTCCCTCAGCACTGACCCTCCCACAGTGCGGCGCTCCCTCAGCACTGACCCTCCCACAGTGCGGCGCTCCCTCAGCACCGACCCTCCCACAGTGCGGCGCTCCCTCAGCACTGACCCTCCCACAGTGCGGCGCTCCCTCAGCACTGACCCTCCCACAGTGCGGCGCTCCCTCAGCACTGACCCTCCCACAGTGCGGCGCTCCCTCAGCACTGACCCTCCCACAGTGCGGCGCTCCCTCAGCACTGACCCTCCCACAGTGCGGCGCTCCCTCAGCACTGACCCTCCCACAGTGCGGCGCTCCCTCAGCACTGACCCTCCCACAGTGCGGCGCTCCCTCAGCACTGACCCTCCCACAGTGCGGCGCTCCCTCAGCACTGTCCCTCCCACAGTGTGGCGCTCCCTCAGCACTGACCCTCCCACAGTGCGGCGCTCCCTCAGCACTGACCCTCCCACAGTGCGGCGTTCCCTCAGCACTGACCCTCCCACAGTGCGGCGCTCCCTCAGCACTGACCCTCCCACAGTGCGGCGTTCCCTCAGCACCGACCCTCCCACAGTGCGGCGCTCCCTCAGCACTGACCCTCCCACAGTGCGGCGCTCCCTCAGCACTGACCCTCCCACAGTGCGGCGTTCCCTCAGCACCGACCCTCCCACAGTGCGGCGCTCCCTCAGCACTGACCCTCCCACAGTGCGGCGCTCCCTCAGCACTGACCCTCCCACAGTGCGGCGCTCCCTCAGCACTGACCCTCCCACAGTGCGGCGCTCCCTCAGCACTGACCCTCCCACAGTGCGGCGCTCCCTCAGCACTGACCCTCCCACAGTGCGGCGCTCCCTCAGCACTGACCCTCCCACAGTGCGGCGCTCCCTTGGCGCTGACCCTCCCACAGTGCGGCGCTCCCTCAGCACTGACCCTCCCACAGTGCGGCGCTCCCTTGGCGCTGACCCTCCCACAGTGCGGCGCTCCCTCAGCACCGACCCTCCCACAGTGCGGCGCTCCCTCAGCACTGACCCTCCCACAGTGCGGCGCTCCCTCAGCACTGACCCTCCCACAGTGCGGCGCTCCCTCAGCACTGACCCTCCCACAGTGCGGCGCTCCCTCAGCACTGACCCTCCCACAGTGCGGCACTCCCTCAGCACTGACCCTCCCACAGTGCGGCGCTCCCTCAGCACTGACCCTCCCACAGTGCGGCGCTCCCTCAGCACTGACCCTCCCACAGTGCGGCGCTCCCTCAGCACTGACCCTCCCACAGTGCGGCGCTCCCTCAGCACTGTCCCTCCCACAGTGTGGCGCTCCCTCAGCACTGACCCTCCCACAGTGCGGCGCTCCCTCAGCACTGACCCTCCCACAGTGCGGCGTTCCCTCAGCACTGACCCTCCCACAGTGCGGCGCTCCCTCAGCACTGACCCTCCCACAGTGCGGCGTTCCCTCAGCACCGACCCTCCCACAGTGCGGCGCTCCCTCAGCACTGACCCTCCCACAGTGCGGCGCTCCCTCAGCACTGACCCTCCCACAGTGCGGCGTTCCCTCAGCACCGACCCTCCCACAGTGCGGCGCTCCCTCAGCACTGACCCTCCCACAGTGCGGCGCTCCCTCAGCACTGACCCTCCCACAGTGCGGCGCTCCCTCAGCACTGACCCTCCCACAGTGCGGCGCTCCCTCAGCACTGACCCTCCCACAGTGCGGCGCTCCCTCAGCACTGACCCTCCCACAGTGCGGCGCTCCCTCAGCACTGACCCTCCCACAGTGCGGCGCTCCCTCAGCACCGACCCTCCCACAGTGCGGCGCTCCCTCAGCACTGACCCTCCCACAGTGCGGCGCTCCCTCAGCACTGACCCTCCCACAGTGCGGCGCTCCCTCAGCACTGACCCTCCCACAGTGCGGCGCTCCCTCAGCACTGACCCTCCCACAGTGCGGCGCTCCCTCAGCACTGACCCTCCCACAGTGCGGCGCTCCCTCAGCACCGACCCTCCCACAGTGCGGCGCTCCCTCAGCACTGACCCTCCCACAGTGCGGCGCTCCCTCAGCACTGACCCTCCCACAGTGCGGCGCTCCCTCAGCACTGACCCTCCCACAGTGCGGCGCTCCCTCAGCACTGACCCTCCCACAGTGCGGCGCTCCCCCAGCACCGACCCTCCCACAGTGCGGCACTCCCTCAGCACTGACCCTCCCACAGTGCGGCGCTCCCTCAGCACTGACCCTCCCACAGTGCGGCGCTCCCCCAGCACTGACCCTCCCACAGTGCGGCGCTCCCTCAGCACCGACCCCACAGTGCGGCGCTCCCTCAGCACTGACCCTCCCACAGTGCGGCGCTCCCTCAGCACTGACCCTCCCACAGTGCGGCGCTCCCTCAGCACTGACCCTCCCACAGTGCGGCACTCCCTCAACACTGACCCTCCCACAGTGCGGCGCTCCCTCAGCACTGACCCTCCCACAGTGCGGCGCTCCCTCAGCACTGACCCTCCCACAGTGCGGCGCTCCCCCAGCACTGACCCTCCCACAGTGCGGCGCTCCCTCAGCACCGACCCCACAGTGCGGCGCTCCCTCAGCACTGACCCTCCCACAGTGCGGCGCTCCCTCAGTACTGACCCTCCCACAGTGCGGCACTCCCTTGGCGCTGACCCTCCCACAGTGCGGCGCTCCCTCAGCACTGACCCTCCCACAGTGCGGCGCTCCCTCAGCACTGACCCTCCCACAGTGCGGCGCTCCCCCAGCACCGACCCTCCCACAGTGCGGCGCTCCCTCAGCACTGACCCTCCCACAGTGCGGCACTCCCTCAACACTGACCCTCCCACAGTGCGGCGCTCCCTCAGCACTGACCCTCCCACAGTGCGGCGCTCCCTCAGCACCGACCCTCCCACAGTGCGGCGCTCCCTCAGCACTGACCCTCCCACAGTGCGGCGCTCCCTCAGCACTGACCCTCCCACAGTGCGGCACTCCCTCAGCACTGACCCTCCCACAGTGCGGCGCTCCCTCAGCACTGACCCTCCCACAGTGCGGCGCTCCCTCAGCACTGACCCTCCCACAGTGCGGCGCTCCCTCAGCACTGACCCTCCCACAGTGCGGCGCTCCCTCAGCACTGACCCTCCCACAGTGCGGCGCTCCCTCAGCACTGACCCTCCCACAGTGCGGCGCTCCCTCAGCACCCAGCCTCCCACAGTGCGGCGCTCCCTCAGCACCGACCCTCCCACAGTGCGGCGCTCCCTCAGCACTGACCCTCCCACAGTGCGGCGCTCCCTCAGCACTGACCCTCCCACAGTGCGGCGCTCCCTCAGCACTGACCCTCCCACAGTGCGGCGCTCCCTCAGCACTGACCCTCCCACAGTGCGGCACTCCCTCAGCACTGACCCTCCCACAGTGCGGCGCTCCCTCAACACTGACCCTCCCACAGTGCGCCGCTCCCTCAGCACTGACCCTCCCACAGTGCGGCGCTCCCTCAGCACTGACCCTCCCACAGTGCGGCGCTCCCTCAGCACTGACCCTCCCACAGTGCGGCGCTTCCTTGGCGCTGACGTTCCACCCTGTTACCTGGGAATGGCAGCGATGTCTGCGAGGCTTTTTGCCGCTCCTTGTGCATCCGGCTCCTCCAGCTCCGCACACTCCGCACCCCCCTGTACGCTGATCCCAATAGTGACCTGCTGTCTGGGCGCATCCTCCTCACCGGGACCCGTGTGCGGACGGGCTGAGGTCCAGCGGGTTGGGGGCGGTTTCTCTGTCATGGCGTCCAGTGACTGGCCATCGCCACGGCGACAGAGACGCCCGTCTGGGCAAGAGAGAAGTCCCTGGAATCCCGGCACCTGTAACCCAGATGGAGAGCGTGAGAGAGAGAGGGAATCGCGGAGAGAGAGGGAGAATCGCGGAGAGAGAGGGAGAATCGCGGAGAGAGAGGGAGAATCGCGGAGAGAGAGGGAGAATCGCGGAGAGAGAGGGAGAATCGCGGAGAGAGAGGGAGAATCGCGGAGAGAGAGGGAGAATCGCGGAGAGAGAGGGAGAATCGCGGAGAGAGAGGGAGAATCGCGGAGAGAGAGGGAGAATCGCGGAGAGAGAGGGAGAATCGCGGAGAGAGAGGGAGAATCGCGGAGAGAGAGGGAGAATCGCGGAGAGAGAGGGAGAATCGCGGAGAGAGAGGGAGAATCGCGGAGAGAGAGGGAGAATCGCGGAGAGAGAGGGAGAATCGCGGAGAGAGAGGGAGAATCGCGGAGAGAGAGGGAGAATCGCGGAGAGAGAGGGAGAATCGCGGAGAGAGAGGGAGAATCGCGGAGAGAGAGGGAGAATCGCGGAGAGAGAGGGAGAATCGCGGAGAGAGAGGGAGAATCGCGGAGAGAGAGGGAGAATCGCGGAGAGAGAGGGAGAATCGCGGAGAGAGAGGGAGAATCGCGGAGAGAGAGGGAGAATCGCGGAGAGAGAGGGAGAATCGCGGAGAGAGAGGGAGAATCGCGGAGAGAGAGGGAGAATCGCGGAGAGAGAGGGAGAATCGCGGAGAGAGAGGGAGAATCGCGGAGAGAGAGGGAGAATCGCGGAGAGAGAGGGAGAATCGCGGAGAGAGAGGGAGAATCGCGGAGAGAGAGGGAGAATCGCGGAGAGAGAGGGAGAATCGCGGAGAGAGAGGGAGAATCGCGGAGAGAGAGGGAGAATCGCGGAGAGAGAGGGAGAATCGCGGAGAGAGAGGGAGAATCGCGGAGAGAGAGGGAGAATCGCGGAGAGAGAGGGAGAATCGCGGAGAGAGAGGGAGAATCGCGGAGAGAGAGGGAGAATGGCGGAGAGAGAGAGGGAATGGCGGAGAGAGAGAGGGAATGGCGGAGAGAGAGAGGGAATGGCGGAGAGAGAGGAGAATCGCGGAGAGAGAGGGAGAATCGCGGAGAGAGAGAGGGAGAATCGCGGAGAGAGAGGGAGAATGGCGGAGAGAGAGAGGGAATGGCGGAGAGAGAGAGGGAATGGCGGAGAGAGAGAGGGAATGGCGGAGAGAGAGAGGGAATGGCGGAGAGAGAGAGGGAATGGCGGAGAGAGAGAGGGAATGGCGGAGAGAGAGAGGGAATGGCGGAGAGAGAGAGGGAATGGCGGAGAGAGAGAGGGAATGGCGGAGAGAGAGAGGGAATGGCGGAGAGAGAGAGGGAATGGCGGAGAGAGAGAGGGAATGGCGGAGAGAGAGAGGGAATGGCGGAGAGAGAGAGGGAATGGCGGAGAGAGAGAGGGAATGGCGGAGAGAGAGAGGGAATGGCGGAGAGAGAGAGGGAATGGCGGAGAGAGAGGGAATGGCGGAGAGAGAGGGAATGGCGGAGAGAGAGGGAATGGCGGAGAGAGAGGGAATGGCGGAGAGAGAGGGAGACACGCGGAGAGAAAGGGAATCGCAGAGAGTGGGAGACACGAGGAGAGTGGGAATCGCAGAGAGAGAGATGAGCAAGGCAGAGTGTGGGAGAGAGAGAGAGAGAGAAGATGGCCGCCAGGGTGGTAAATCACGCAGGAGAGGTTCCAAGCAGGCATAAAGTTGTGGCGCTCTTTTCAAAGCTTATTTATTGGTGTCACAACTGAGGCTTACATTAACACTGCAATGAAGTTACTGTGAGAATCCCCTAGTGACCACACTCCGGTGCCTGTTCGGGTAACACTGAGGGAGAATTTAGCACGGCCCAATGCACCCTAACCCGCACGTCTTTCAGACTGTGGGAGGAAAGCGGAGCACCCGGAGGAAACCCACGCAGACATGGGGAGAATGTGCAGAGTCCACACAGACAGTGACCCAAGCCGGGAATCGAACCCGGGCCCCTGGCACCGTGAGGCAGTGGCGCTAACCCACTGTGCCGCCCCGTTCCCTCATGCCCCTTGGCCGTCCTACCTACCTGAATGCTGCCCCCAGCCGTACACTGCAGCCACGGTGACCCTTGCACTTTGACCTGGAACGTGTTCTCCCCCACGCACCTGTGCAGGTAGCAGCGGCCTGCCATTGGCGTCTGGGTGTAGGAGGCGGTTGTCTGATTTGGGTGGGGGAGGGGGGATAGGAGAGAGAAGTCAGAGGTTAAATGCCGCCATATCTACCAGCCCTTTTCTCTCTTGTCTTGTTACCCTCTGCCCCAAGCCAACTGCCTCGGCACCTCCCTCTGCGACTGGATCCTGAACTTCCTAACCCACCGACCACAATCAGTGAGGATAGGCAACAACACCTCCTCCACGATCATCCTCAACACCGGTGCCCCACAAGGCTGTGTTCTCAGCCCCCTACTATACTCCTTATACACCTCTGACTGTGCGGCCAAATTCCCCTCCAATTCCATTTCCAAGTTTGCTGACGACACCACCCGTAGTGGGTCGGATCTCAAACAATGGCGAGACAGAGAACAGGAATGAGATAGAGAATCTGGTGAACTGGTGCAGCAACAATAATCTCTCCCTCAATGTCAACAAAACGAAGGAGATTGTCATCGACTTCAGGAAGTGTAAAGGAGAACATGCTCCTGTCTACATCAACGGGGACAAAGTAGAAAGGGTCGAGAGTTTCTAGGTATCCAGATCACCAACAACCTGTCCTGGTCCCCCCCATGCCGACACTATAGTTAAGAAAGCCCCACCAACGCCTCTACTTTCTCAGAAGACTAAGGAAATTTGGGCATGTCAACTACGACTCTCACCAACTTTTACAGATGCCCCATAGAAAGCACTCTTTCTGGTTGTATCACAGCTTGGTCTGGGGCTCCTGCTCTGCCCAAGACCGCAAGGAACTGCAAAAGGGTCGTGAATGTAGCCCAATCCATCACGCAAACCAGCCTCCCATCCATTGACTCTGTCTACACTTCCCTGGGACTTTTTTCTCTGGAGCGTAGGAGGCTGAGGGGTGATCTTATAGAGGTCGATAAAATAATGAGGGGCACAGACCAGCTAGATAGTCAATATCTTTTCCCAAAGGTAGGGGAGTCTAAAACTAGAGGGCATAGGTTGAAGGTGAGAGGGGAGAGATACAAAAGTGTCCAGAGGGGCAATGTTTTCACACAGAGGGTGGAGAGTGTCTGGAACGAGCTGCCAGAGGCAGTAGTAGAGGCGGGTACAATTTTATCTTTTAAAAAGCATTTAGACAGTTACATGGGTACGATGGGTATAGAGGGATATGGACCAAACGCGGGCAATTGGGATTAGCTTAGGGGTTTAAAAAAAAGGGCGGCATGGACAAGTTGGGCCGAAGGGCCTGTTTCCATGCTGTAAACCTCTATGACTCTTCCCATTGCCTTGGGGAAAAGCAGCCGGCATAATTAAGGACCCCCACGCACCCCGGACATTCTCTCTTCCACCTTCTTCTGTCGGGGAAAAAGATACAAAAGTCTGAGGTCACGTACCGACCGACTCAAGAACAGCTTCTTCCCTGCTGCTGCCGTCAGACTTTTGAATGGACCGACCTCGCATTAAGTTGATCTTTCTCTACACCCTAGCTATGACTGTAACACTACATTCTGCACCCTCTCCTTTCCTTCTCTATGAACGGTATGCTTTGTCTGTATATCATTTCATGATTTGATTTATTATTGTCACATGTATTAACATACAGTGAAAAGTATTGTTTCTTGCGCGCTGTACAGACAAAGCATACCGTTCATAGAGAAGGAAAGGAGAGGGTGCAGAATGTAGTGTTACAGTCACAGCTAGGGTGTAGAGAATGATCAACTTAATATAGGTAGAATGGCTATGCTAAATTGCCTCTTAGTGTCCTGGATGCATAGGTTAGAGGGATTAGTGGGGTAAATATGTGGGATTGCGGGGATCGGGCCGGGATTGTGGTCAGTGCAGACCTGATGGGCTGAATGGCCTCCTTCTGCATTGTAGGGATTCTATAGTACTCTTCTACAAGGTAGGTCCATTTAAAAGTCTGACAGCAGCAGCAGGGAAGAAGCTGTTCTTGAGTCGGTCGGTACGTGACCTCAGACTTTTGTATCTTTTTCCTGACGGAAGAAGGTGGAAGAGAGAATGTCCGGGGTGCGTGGGGGGGGGTCCTTAATTATGCTGGCTGCTTTTCCCGAGGCAGCGGGAAGAGACAGAGGTTTACAGCATGGAAACAGGCCCTTCGGCCCAACTTGTCCATGCCGCCCTTTTTTTTAAACCCTGAAGCTAGTCCCAATTGCCCGCGTTTGCCCCATATCCCTCTATACCCATCGTACCCATGTAACTGTCTAAACGCTTTTTAAAAGACAAAATTGTACCCGCCTCTACTACTGCCTCTGGCAGCTCGTTCCAGACACTCACCACCCTCTGTGTGAAAAAGTTGCCCCTCTGGACCCTTCTGTATCTCTCCCCTCTCACCTTAAACCTATGCCCTCTAGTTTTAGACTCCCCTACCTTTGGGAAAAGATATTGACTATCTAGCTGATCTGTGCCCCTCATTATTTTATAGACCTCTATAAGGTCACCTCCTACGCTCCAGGGAAAAAAGTGCCAGGGATGTGTAGACCGACTCAACGGATGGGAGGCTGGTTTGCGTGATGGATTGGGCGACATTCACGACCCTTTTGTAGCTCCTTGCGGTCTTGGGCAGAGCAGGAGCCCCAGACCAAGCTGTGATACAACCAGAAAGAATGCTTTCTATGGGGCATCTGTAAAAGTTGGAGAGAGATGCAACACGCACTAAGAGAGGGAATTGGAACCTCACCATTTAACGCAAAGGGACTGGAGTATAAAAGTAGGGAAGTGTTGTTGCGATTGTATAGGGTGTTGGCGAGACCACATCTGGAATATTGTCTCCAGTTTGGGTCTCTTTATCTGAGGAAGGATGTGGTGATGTTGGAGGCAGTTCAGAGGAGATTGACTAGATTGATTCCGGGGAGTGTAGGGGGTTGATGTTCGAGGAGAGGTTGAAGAGTTTGGGCTTGTACTCACTGGAGTTTAGAATGATGAGAGGGGATCTGATCGAGGGATATACAAGGGATTGCTAAAGTAAATTTTTATATTCATTCGTGGGACATGGGTGTCGCTGGCTGGGCCAGCATTTATTGCCCATCCCTAGTTGCCCTTGGAGGGCAGTTGAGAGTCAAACACATTGCTGTGGCTCTGGAGTCACATGTAGGCCAGACCAGGTAAGGACGGCAGATTTCCTTCCCTAAAGGACATGAACATTAGAATTAGGAGCAGGAGTGGGCCATCTGGCCCCTCGAGCCTGCTCCTCCATTCAATAAGATCATGGCTGATCTTTTTGTGGACTCAGCTCCACTTACCCGCCCGCTCACCATAACCCTTAATTCCTTTACCGTTCAAAAATCTATCCATCCTTGCCTTAAAAACATTCAATGAGGGAGCCTCAACTGGGCAGGGAATTCCACAGATTCACAACCCTTTGTGTGAAGAAGTTCCTCCTCAACTCGGTCCTAAATCCCCCTTATTTTGAGGCCATGCCCCCTAGTTCTAGTTTCACCCGCCAGTGGAAACAACCTCCCTGCTTCTATCTTATCTATTCCCTTCATAATCTTATATGTTTCTATAAGATCTCCCCTCATTCTTCTGAATTCCAATGAGTATAGCCCCAGTCTACTCAGTCTCTCCTCATAAACCAACCTCCTCAACTCCGGAATCAACCCAGTGAATCTCCTCTGCACCCCCTCCCGTGCCAGTATATCCTTTCTCAAGTAAGGAGACCAAAACTGTACACAGTAACTCCAGGTGTGGCCTCACCAGCACCTTATACAGCTGCAACATAACCTCGCTGTTTTTAAACTCCATCCCTCTCGCAATGAAGGACAAAATTCCATTTGCCTTCTTAATTACCTGCTGCACCTGCAAACCAACTCCTTGTGATTCCTGCACAAGGACACCCAGGTCCCTCTGCACAGCAGCATGCTGCAATTTTTTACCATTTAAATAATCGTCCATTTTGCTGTTATTCCGACCAAAATGGATGACCTCACATTTACCAACATTGTACTCCATCTGCCAGACCCTCGCCCACTCACTTAGACTATCTATATCCCTTTGCAGACTTTCAGCATCCTCTGCTCACTTTGCTCTGCCACCCATCTTAGTGTCATCTGTGAATTTTGACACACTACACTTGGTCCCCAACTCCAAATCATCTGTGTAAATCGTAAACAATTGTGGTCCCAACACTGATCCCTGAGGCACACCACTAGTCACTGATCGCCAACCAGGAAAACACCCATTTATCCCCACTCTCTGCTTTCTGTTAGTTAACCAATTAGTGGGAATACAAGAGGGATGGACTTCTGAGGCTGTATAAGGCTCTGGTCAGACCCCATTTGGAATATTGTGAGCAGTTTTGGGCCCGTATCTAAGGAAGGATGTGCTGGGCCTTGGAAAGGGGTCCAGAGGAGGTTCACAAGAATGATCTCTGGAATGAAGAGCTTGTCGTATGAGGAACGGGTTGAGACTCTGGGTCTGTACTCGTTGGGAGTTTTGGAGGATGAGGGGGGGATCTTATTGAAACTTACAGGATACTGCGAGGCCTGGATAGAGTGGATGTGGAGAGGATGTTTCCAGGAGTAGGAAAAACTAGAACCAGAGGGCACAACCTCAGGCTAAAGGGATGATCCTTTAAAACAGAGATGAGGAGGAATTTCTTCAGCCAGAGAGTGGGGAATGTGTGGAACTCTTTGCCGCAGAAGGCTGTGGAGGCCGGGTCATTGAGTGTCTTTAAGACAGAGATAGATCGGTTCTTGATTAATAAGGGGATCAGGGGTTATGGGGAAAAGGCAGGAGAATTGGGATGAGAAAAATATCAGCCATGATTGAATGGCGGAGCAGACTCGATGGGCCGAGTGGCCTCATTCTGCTCTTAGTGAACCAGATGGGTTTTTCCAACAATGGTTTCCGCGATCATCAGATTCTTAATTCCAGATATTTTGTATTGAATTCAAAGTCCACCATCGGCCGTGGCGGGATTCGAACCCTGGGTCCCCCAGAACATTAGCTGAGTTTCTGGGTTAAGAGTCTGGCGATAATACCTCTCGGCCACCACCTCCCCTTAATGTAGACCAAGTGTTTCCTCTTGTGAGGCAGTCTGCAACAAGAGGACACAGGGATGGGGTGAGAGGGGGTGGATTTAACACTGAGATGAGGAGGAAGTTCTCGCAGAGGGGGGTGAACTTGTGGAACTCGCTGTCCCAGAGCGCAGGAGTCTGAATCATTGCATGGTTCAAGAAGGAGATGGATATATTTTCAATCAAAAAAGGGATAAGGGGATGCGGGGGAGCAGGCGGGGAGGGGGACGCGGGGAGCAGGCGGGGAGGGGGACGCGGGGAGCAGGCGGGGAGGGGGACGCGGGGAGCAGGCGGGGAGGGGGACGCGGGGAGCAGGCGGGGAGGGGGACGCGGGGAGCAGGCGGGGAGGGGGACGCGGGGAGCAGGCGGGGAGGGGGACGCGGGGAGCAGGCAGGGAGGGGGATGCGGGGAGGGGGATACGGGGAGGGGGATAGGGGGAACAGGCGGGGAGGGGGATAGGGGGAACAGGCGGGGAGGGGGATACGGGGAGCAGGCGGGGAGGGGGATACGGGGAGCAGGCGGGGAGGGGGATACGGGGAGCAGGCGGGGAGGGGGATATGGGGGAGCAGGCGGGGAGGGGGATATGGGGGAGCAGGCGGGGAGGGGGATATGGGGGAGCAGGCGGGGAGGGGGATATGGGGGAGCAGGCGGGGAGGGGGATATGGGGGAACAGGCGGGGAGGGGGATACGGGGAGCAGGTGGGGAGGGGGATATGGGGGAACAGGCGGGGAGGAGGACACGGGGAGCCGGCGGGGAGGGGGATATGGGGGAACAGGCGGGGAGGGGGACACGGGGAGCCGGCGGGGAGGGGGACACGGGGAGCCGGCGGGGAGGGGGATATGGGGGAACAGGCGGGGAGGGGGATATGGGGGAACAGGCGGGGAGGGGGATATGGGGGAACAGGCGGGGAGGGGGATGCGGGGGAGCAGGCGGGGATATGGGGGAGCAGGCGGGGAGGGGGATACGGGGAGCAGGCGGGGAGGGGGATGCGGGGAGCAGGCGGGGAGGGGGATGCGGGGAGCAGGCGGGGAGGGGGATGCGGGGAGCAGGCGGGGAGGGGGATAGGGGGAGCAGGCGGGGAGGGGGATAGGGGGAGCAGGCGGGGAGGGGGATAGGGGGAGCAGGCGGGGAGGGGGATACGGGGAGCAGGCGGGGAGGGGGATATGGGGGAGCAGGCGGGGAGGGGGATATGGGGGAGCAGGCGGGGAGGGGGATACGGGGAGGGGGATACGGGGAGGGGGATAGGGGGAGCAGGCGGGGAGGGGGATACGGGGAGCAGGCGGGGAGGGGGATATGGGGGAGCAGGCGGGGAGGGGGATATGGGGGAGCAGGCGGGGAGGGGAATATGGGGGAGCAGGCGGGGAGGGGGATATGGGGGAGCAGGCGGGGAGGGGGATATGGGGGAGCAGGCGGGGAGGGGGATATGGGGGAACAGGCGGGGAGGGGGATACGGGGAGCAGGTGGGGAGGGGGATATGGGGGAACAGGCGGGGAGGGGGACACGGGGAGCCGGCGGGGAGGGGGATATGGGGGAACAGGCGGGGAGGGGGATATGGGGGAACAGGCGGGGAGGGGGATATGGGGGTACAGGCGGGGAGGGGGACGCGGGGAGGGGGATATGGGGGAACAGGCGGGGAGGGGGATATGGGGGAACAGGCGGGGAGGGGGATATGGGGGAACAGGCGGGGAGGGGGATATGGGGGAACAGGCGGGGAGGGGGATATGGGGGAACAGGCGGGGAGGGGGATATGGGGGAACAGGCGGGGAGGGGGATATGGGGGAACAGGCGGGGAGGGGGATATGGGGGAACAGGCGGGGAGGGGGATATGGGGGAACAGGCGGGGAGGGGGATATGGGGGAACAGGCGGGGAGGGGGATATGGGGGAACAGGCGGGGAGGGGGATATGGGGAGCAGGCGGGGAGGGGACGCGGGGAGGGGGACGCGGGGGGAGCAGGCGGGGAGGGGGATATGGGGAGCAGGCGGGGAGGGGGATATGGGGAGCAGGCGGGGAGGGGGATATGGGGAGCAGGCGGGGAGGGGGACGCGGGGGGAGCAGGCGGGGAGGGGGATATGGGGAGCAGGCGGGGAGGGGGATATGGGGAGCAGGCGGGGAGGGGGACGCGGGGGGAGCAGGCGGGGAGGGGGACACGGGGGACACGGGGGGAGAAGGCGGGGAGGGGATACGGCGGGGGGGGGGGGGGCTCTGAGACCAGGCAGAGTTCAGCCGTGGTCCGATTGAATGGCGGGCAGGTTCGATGGGCTGAATGGCCTCCTCCTAATTCCTGTGTTCCTATGAACTGGAACGAGAGCGAACCCTGCTGTTCCAGTCACTCCACATTTCCCCGAAACGCCCTCCATCTCCTCCCAAGTCCCCGACATCCTTCCCAATCGTCCAGGGATGGGGGTGACAGAGAGATAGACCCGCCCCCTAACCGCACAGACTCTCCCCCCCCCCCCGCCCCGCCCCGCCCCGCCCCATCT
The DNA here is from genome assembly GCF_964213995.1 of Mustelus asterias. Lineage (NCBI taxonomy): Eukaryota > Metazoa > Chordata > Chondrichthyes > Carcharhiniformes > Triakidae > Mustelus > Mustelus asterias. The sequence goes on along the minus strand of NW_027594401.1, from coordinate 253 downwards.
CCTCACCGTCCCGCCCCGCCCCGCCCCATCTCCTCACCGTCCCGCCCCGCCCCGCCCCATCTCCTCACCGTCCCGCCCCATCTCCTCACCGCCCCATCTCCTCACCGCCCCCTCACTGCGCAGACTCCCCATCCCCTCACCGCCCCCTCACTGCGCAGACTCCCCCCCCCCCCCCCCCATCCCCTCACCGCCCCCTCACCGCCCCCTCACTGCGCAGACTCCCCCCTCCCCCCCCCCCCCCCCCCATCCCCTC
>NW_027594400.1:0-18061 GCF_964213995.1 Mustelus asterias | reverse complement strand
GGACAAGTCGGGCCGAAGGGCCTGTTTCCATGCTGTAAACCTCTATGACTTTGACTATGGCTCTGCTCTGTTGACTGACCACCCAGCAATTCCACACAAGCACGGTACGGTAGGTACGGTGGGTACGGTGGGTACGGTACGGTACACAAGCACAAACACGGCACGGTAGCACAGTGGTTAGCACTGCTGCTTCACAGCTCCAGGGTCCCGGGTTCGATTCCCGGCTCGGGTCACTGTCTGTGTGGAGTTTGCACATTCTCCTCGTGTCTGCGTGGGTTTCCTCCGGATGCTCCGGTTTCCTCCCACAGTCCAAAGATGTGCGGGTTAGGTTGATTGGCCATGCTGAAATTGCCCCTTAGTGTCCTGAGATGTGTGGGTTAGAGGGATTAGTGGGTAAAATATGTAGGGATATGGAGGTAGGGCCTGGGTGGGATTGTGGTCGGTGCAGACTCGATGGGCCGAATGGCCTTCTGTCTGCACTGTAGGGTTTCTATGATTCTAAGCAGACATATTTCAAGTGGCGGCAGGTGGTGAACCGGATGGGGCAAAAATGTGGGTGACAGGAGGAGTCTTTTATTTGCAACCCCCCCCCCCTCCCCTCCCCCCTCCCCTCCCCCCCCCTCCCCCCTCCCCCTCCCCTCCCCTCCCCCTCCCCCCTCCCCCTCCCCTCCCCCCTCCCCCTCCCCTCCCCCTCCCCTCCCCTCCCCTCCCCCCTCCCCTCCCCTCCCCTCCCCTCCCCTCCCCTCCCCTCCCCCTCCACCCCCCTCCCCTCCCCTCCCCTCCCTCCCTCCCCTCCACCCCCCTCCCCTCCCCTCCCCTCCACCCCCCTCCCCTCCCCTCCACCCCCCTCCCCTCCCCTCCACCCCCCTCCCCTCCCCTCCACCCCCACCCCCCTCCCCTCCCCTCCACCCCCACCCCCCTCCCCTCCCTCCACCCCCACCCCCCTCCCCTCCCCTCCACCCCCACCCCCCTCCCCTCCCCTCCCCTCCACCCCCACCCCCCTCCCCTCCCCTCCCCTCCACCCCCACCCCCCTCCCCTCCCCTCCCCTCCACCCCCACCCCCACCCCCCTCCCCTCCCCTCCACCCCCACCCCCACCCCCCTCCCCTCCCCTCCACCCCCACGCCGCCCCTGTATTGGACAGCACAGTGGTACAGTGGTTGGCACTGCTGCCTCATAGCACCAGGGACCCGGGTTCGATTCCCGACTCGGGTCACTGTCTGTGTGGAGTCTGCACGTTCTCCCCGTGTCTGCGTGGGTTTCCTCCGGGTGCTCCGGTTTCCTCCCACAGTCCGAAAGACCTGCTGGTGAGGGTGGATTGGCCGTGCTAAATTCTCCCTCAGTGTAACCCGAACAGGCGCCGGAGTTTGATTTGATTTTTGATTTGATTTATTATTGTCACATGTATTGAGATACAGTGAAAAGTATTGGTTCTTGCGCACTATACAGACAAAGCATACCGCTCATAAAGAAGGAAAGGAGAGAGTGTTTCTTATCTTTTTCCCAACAGAAGAAGGTGGAAGACAGAATGTCCGGGGTGCGTGGGGTCCTTGATTATTCTGGCTGCTTTTCCCCGAGGCAGCGGGAAGTGTAGACAGAGTCAATGGGATGGGAGGCTGGTTTGAGTGATGGACTGGGCTACGTTCACGACCCATCTCTATCTCAACCAAAAGACGTGCTGGTTAGGGTGGATTGGGCCGTGCTAAATTCTCCCTCAGTGTAACCCGAACAGGCGCCGGAGTGTGGCGACTAGGGGATTTTCACAGTAACTTCATTGCAGTGTTAATGTAAACCAACATGTGATACTAATCAATTAACTTTAATTTAACTTATTATTAAACAGAGCTGTTCTGGAAGGGGAATTGGGTGAACACTTGAGCTGGAGGGGGGGACTTTAAACAGAAGAGCACTGATCGGCCAGCTGATTCAAAGGGCCAGCACAGGCATGATGGGCCCAATGGCCCCCTTATGAGCATGATTCCATGTTCGTGAATTAGGCCAGCTGTTGGGATGCCTTGATTTGATTTGATTTGATTTATTATTGTCACATGCATTGGGATACAGTGAAAAGTATTGTTTCTTGCATACTTGCATACAGTTCATAGAGTACATAGAGGAGAAGGAAAGGAGAGGGTGCAGTATGTAGTGTTACAGTCATAGCTAGGGTGTAGAGAAAGATCAACTTAGTGCGAGGTAGGTCCATTCAAAAGTCTGACAGCAGCAGGGAAGAAGCTGTTCTTGAGTCGGTCGGTCCGTGCCCTCAGACTTTTGTATCTTTCTCCCGAAGGAAGAAGGTGGAAGAGAGAATGTCCGGGGTGCGTGGGGGTCCTTGATTATGCTGGCTGCTTTTCCGAGGCAGCGGGAAGCGTAGATAGAATCAATGGATGGGAGGCTGGTTTGAGTGATGGATTGGGAAAGGCATTGATAAACCGGAAAGAGTGCAGAGAGGATTTACGAGGATGTTGCCAGGACTACCGGGTCTGAGTTATAGGGAGCAGTTGGCCAGGCTGGGGCTTTATTCCTCGGTACGTAGGAGAATGAGGGGCGACCTTATTGAGGTGCGGACTATCATGAGGGGGCAGAGATAGGATAAGCGCACAGTCTTTTTCCCAGGGAGGAGAATTAAAAACTAAAGGGCAAAGGTTTACGGTGAGAGGGGAAAGATTTAAAAGGGACCTGAGGGATAACGTCTTCATGCAGAGGATGATGCGTACATGGAATGAGCTGCCAGAGAAAGTGATTGAGGCGACGGGGACAATAGCGACATTTAAAAAGCATTTGGAGCAGTACATGGGTGGGAAAGGATTTGAGGGAAATGGGCCAAACGCAGGGAACTGAGACTCGCTGGGAGGGCACCATGGTCGGCATGGACTGAACAAAGAACAATACAGCACAGGAACAGGCCCTTCGGCCCTCCAAGCCTGCACCGCTCCCTGGTCCAAACTAGATCATTCTTTTGTATCCCTCCATTCCCACTCCGTTCATATTGCTATCTAGATAAGTCTTAAACGTTCCCAGTGTGTCCGCCTCCACCACCTTGCCCGGCAGCGCATTCCAGGCCCCCACCACCCTCTGTGTAAAATACGTCCTTCTGATATCCGTGTTAAACCTCCCCCCCCTCACCTTGAACCTATGACCCCTCGTGAACGTCACCACCGACCTGGGGAAAAGCTTCCCACCGTTCACCCTATCTATGCCTTTCATAATTTTATACACCTCTATTAGGTCACCCCTCATCCTCCGTCTTTCCAGTGAGAACAACCCCAGTTTACCCAATCTTTCCTCATAACTAAGCCCCTCCATACCAGGCAACATCCTGGTAAACCTCCTCTGCACTCTCTCTAAAGTCTCCACGTCCTTCTGGGTAGTGTGGCGACCAGAACTGGACGCAGTATTCCAAATGCGGCCGAACCAACGTTCTATACAACTGCAACATCAGACCCCAACTTTTATACTCACTGGTTGGGGTGAAGGGTCTGTTTCCGTGCTGTGTTGCTCTATGACTCTGTCCATGCAACTGATGTCCTTCATAAGGCCACAAGAACGAGTGAAGTCGCCATATTCCCAGATGACCCCCTTTGAGGGGGAGAGCTGACTGGTGGTGATTCAACCTGAGGGTCACCCCACACCTCAGGCGAGGGGGCAAGGTTAAGAAGGCATGGACATTCATGCATAACCTCAGTTGGTACGGGAATTGAACCCACACTGTTGGCGTCGCTCCCCATCACCAAACAGCCGACTGAGCAAAACAGACCCCCCTCCCCCCCCCCCCGACACAATAAATAACAAGAGCTGGACTAGGCCATTCAGCCCCTCAAGCCCACTCCGCTACTCCATACAATCATGGTTGATCTAATCTCCACCTGTCTGCCCCGCCCCCCATAACCCCTCATACCTCCATTCATTAAAAACCGATATCTACCTATCTACCTCCTCAAATTTCAGCATCCGCTGCATTCTGGGATAGAGAATTCCACAGATTCACCATCCTTTGAGTGAAATAATTCCTCCTCATTTCTGCCACTCCCCCCTTCAGCCTAAAACTATGGCCTCTCATTCTCGAATGCCTTTGCATCACGTTCTAGAATGTCCATGGCCTCTCATTTCTATAATGCCTGTGTTTTTGCATTGCCTTGCGTTCTAGGATGTCTATGGCCCTCGTTTTAGAATGTCTTTGCATCATGTTCTGGAATGTCTTCGCATCATGTTCTAGAAAGCCCATGGCCTCTCGTTCTAGCATGTCTTTGCATTGGGTTCTAGAACGGCAATGGTCTCTCGTTTCCAGAATGCCTATGTTTTTGCACTCTAGAATGTCTATGACTCCTTGTTCTAGAATGTCTATTGTCTCTCATTCCAGAATGTCTATGGGCCCCCTCATTCCAGAATGCCTATACCCCCTCGTTCTAGAATGTCTATGGGCCCTCGTTCTAGAATCTCTATAGCATCTCATTCTAGAATGTCCATGACCTCCTGTTCTAGAATGTCCATGGCCTCTTGTTCTAGAATGTCCATGACCTCTCGTTCGAGAACATCCAACAAGGGGAAAACATCCTCTCTACACAGTCCATCTTTTTGGCAAATCAGTTAAATTAAATCAAATTAACTCAGGGACAAATCAAAAGGGGCAGACTCCAAAAAGAAGGGCACCGCCCAGAACAAAAGACAAAATAGAAAGGAAACTTAAAAGATCAGACTAAAATGTCACTAAAAGGGTCGATAATGCACCCCAGTCCCTGCAGTGTACTGTCAATCCCATTAACATCTTATATACCTCGGTTAGATCTCCTCTCAGTCTTCGAAACTCCAAGGCGAGTATAAACTGCCCAATCTTGCTTCATAAAACAAGTCTGTCATCCCTGGAACTAATCACAGTTAATAGTAGGGCCCTGAGGAGTGTTGTCGAACAGAGAGACCTCGGGGCGCAGCTACATAGTTCCTTGAAAATGGCGTCACCGGTAGACAGGGTGGTGAAGGGGGCATTTGGCACACTGGCCTTCATCAGTCAGAGCATTGTGTGTAGAAGTTGGGAATGTTATGTTCCAACTCTACAAGACATTGGTAAGGCGCATTTGGAGTACCGCGTACAAGTCTTCAATGCAAAGTGAAGCTCAACACAAACTGGAGGAGCAGCATCTCATCCTCTGGCTCGGCACGTTACAGCCTTCCGGTCTCAACATCGAATTCGACAACTTCAGCTGATAAGCTCGACCCCACCTCGACTCTTCTGTTTTCATTTAATTTAATTTTTAACTGTTCTCTACCTTTTATTTCTTTATTCTTTCTCTTGATTTTTCTTCCCCCCCCAACTCTTCCCCCTATTATATCCCCCTTATCTTATCTTTTCTTCCCCTTCGCGGCACGGTAGCACAGTGGTTAGCACTGCTGCTTCACAGCTCCAGGGTCCCGGGTTCGATTCCCGGCTCGGGTCACTGTCTGTGTGGAGTTTGCACGTTCTCCTCGTGTCTGCGTGGGTTTCCTCCGGGTGCTCCGGTTTCCTCCCACAGTCCAAAGATGTGCGGGTTAGGTTGATTGGCCAGGTTAAAAATTGCCCCTTCGAGTCCTGAGATGTGTAGGTTAGAGGGATTAGCGGGTAGAATATGTGGGGGTAGGTGGGATTGTGGTCGGTGCAGACTCGATGGGCCAAATGGCCTCCTTCTGCACTGTAGGGTTTCTATATTCTATATATTCATTCCCTCACCCTGCAGTATAAATATCACCCACTTTCTCTGCCTTTTAGCTTTGACAAAGGGTCATCTGGGCTCGAAACGTCAGCTCTTTTCTCTCCTTACAGACGCTGCCAGACCTGCTGAGATTTTCCAGCATTTTCTCTTTTGGTTTCCGATTCCAGCATCCGCAGTAATTTGCTCTTATCCTGGTGAAGCCTCTCTGCGCCCTCTCTAAATGGTGGAGATGCCGGCGTTGGACTGGGATGGGCACGGTAAGGAGTCTCACAACACCAGGTTAAAGTCCAACAGGTTTATCTGGAATCACGAGCTTTCCGAGCACTGCTCCTTCATCAGGTGAGTGACTCAGCTGATGAAAGCTCACGATTCCAAATAAACCTGGACTTTAACCTGTAGGTTGTGAGGCTTCTTGCTGCGCCCTCTCTAAGTGCAATCACACCCTCCCTATTGTGTGGTGATCAGAACTGCACACAGTACTCCAGCTGTGGCCTGAGCAGCGTTTTCCACGGCTCAGTTAGGTCACCCCCTCAGCTTCTCGGCTCCAAGGAAAACAGCCCTAACCAGCCTCTCTTCAGAGCTGAGACGCTCCAGCCCAGGCAACATCTCCTCTGCTCACTGTCCATCTATCGTCCGGTCCGTCCCTGTCCCCATACCTCTGTACAAAGAACAAAGAGACCAAGGAACAGTACAGCACAGGAACAGGCCCTTCGGCCCGCCAAGCCTGTGCTGATCATGATACCTGACTAAACTAAAACCGTGTGTACTTACAGAGTCCGTTGTAGGAAGGATGTGGAAGCGTTGGAAAGGGTGCAGAGGAGATTTATCAGGATGTTGCCTGGTATGGTGGGAAAATCGTATGAGGAAAGGCTGAGGGGCTTGAGGTTGTTTTCGTTAGAGAGAAGAAGGTTAAGAGGTGACTTAATAGAGGCATACAAGATGATCAGAGGATTAGATAGGGCGAGAGCCTTTTTCCTCGGATGGTGATGGCTAACACGAGGGGACATAGCTTTAAATTGAGGGGTGAGAGATATAGGACAGATGTTAGAGGTAGGTTCTTTACTCAGAGAGTAGTAAGGGTGTGGAATGCCCTGCCTGCAGCAGTAGTGGACTCGCCAACATTAAGAGCATTCAAATGGTTATTGGATAAACATATGGGGCTGATATTGGAATAGTGTAGATTAGAGGGGCTTTAGATTGGTTCCACTGGTCGGCGCAACATCGAGGGCCGAAGGGCCTGTACTGCGCTGTAATGTTCTATGTTCTACGTATCCTTCCATTCCCATCCTATTCATGTGTTCGTCTAGTTGCCCCTTAAATGCCGCGATTGTACCCGCTCCCACCACCTCCCCGGGCAGTGCGTTCCAGACATTCACCACCCTCTGTGTAAAAAAAGAATTTCCTCGCACATCTCCTCTAAACTTTCCCCCACACACCTTAAACCCATGTCCCCTCGTACTTGACTTTTCTACCCTAGGAAAGAGTATCCGACTATCCACTCTGTCCATTTATTGTTTTTTTACCAGAAAATCAGGGCAACCCAAAAGTATTAAAAGATGGACGTGCGGAACGTCATGACATCGGAAATTGGGGCGTTGCAAAGCTGCAAAAAGGTGCAAATTTAGAAATGGCATAAATGCCATTTGTCAAAACACGAAGGTCATAAAGTCGAGGTCTGTTGAGGTGAGGGGGGAACTTGCAGCTGGTGGTGTTCCCCATGTGTCTGCTGCCCCCTCGTCCTTCTAGACGGTAGAGGTGGCGGGTTTGGAAGGTGCTGTCGAAGGAGCCTCGGCGAGTCGCTGCGGTGCATCTTGTAGACGGTACACACACACACTGCTGCCACTGTGCGTGGGTGGTGGAGGGAGCGAGTGTTTGTGGATGGGGTGCCCATCAAAGCGGCGCTGCCTTGTCCTGGACGGTGTCGAGCTTCCCGAGTGTTGTCGGAGCCGCGCTCATCCGGACAAGTGGAGAGTATTCCATCACACTCCTGACTTGTGCCTTGTAGAGGGTGGACCGGCTTTGAGGGGAGTCAGGAGGCGAGTTACTCTCCGCAGGATTCCCAGCCTCGGACCTGCTCTGTAGCCACAGTATTTAGGTGGCTGGATCCGGGTTCAATTTCTGGGTCAATGCTAACCCCCAGGATGTTGAGAGTGGGGGCAGGGGGGGGGGGGGGATACAATGATGGTAATACCATTGAAAGTCAAAGGGAGATGGCTGGATTCTCTCTTGTTGGAGATGGTCATTGTCTGGCACTTGTGTGGCGTGAATGTTACTTGCCACTTGTCCCTTCATCAGCCCAAAACTGGATATTGTCCAGATCTTTTGACATTTGAAGGTGGACTGTTTCAGTATCTGAGGAGTCGCGAATGGTGCTGGACATTGTGCAATCATCGGCGAACATCCCCACTTCTGACTCTATGACGGAGTGAAGGTCATTGATGAAGTAACTGAAGATGTTTGGGCCGAGGACACTACCCTCAGGGACTCCTGCAGAGATCCATCTTCCTATGTACCAGGTATGACTCCAACCAGTGGAGAGTTTGCCCCCTGATACCCATTGATTCTAGTTCGGCTAGCGCACCTTGATGCCACACTCGGTCGAATGCGGCCTTGCTGTCAAAGGCCGTCATTCTCACCTCATATTTGGAATTTCAGCTCTTTGTTTGAAAAAACAGCTTTAATGGCGTCAGGAACTCCCCTTCTCTGCCCAAATCCCTGTATCAACCAGAAACCAATCCCACTGCCTCCTACTCTACACACAGCCCTGTGTCAAACCCAAGCTAATCCAACTGCCCCATTCTCTCCCCATAGCTCTGTATCAACCCCAAACTAATCCCACTGCCCTGCTCACTCCCCATTGCCCTGTATCAATCCCAAACTAATCCCACTGCCCCGCTCTCTCCCCATAGCCCTGTATCAATCCCAAATTTATCCCACTGCTCCCCCCTCTCCCCGTAGCCCTGTAACCATCCCAAACTAATCCCACTGCCCCGCTCTCTCCCCATATCCCTGCATCAATCCCAAACTAATCCCACTGCCCCACTCTCTCCCCATAGCCCTGTATCAATCCCCAACTAATCCCACTGCCCCACTCTCTCCTCATATCCCTGTATCAATCCCAAACTAATCCCACTGCCCCAATCTGTCCCAATAGCCCTGTATCAATCCCAAACTAATCCCACTGCCCCACTCTCTCCCCATAGTCCTGTATCAATCCCAAACTAATCCCACTGCCCCACTCTGTCCCAATAGCCCTGTATCAATCCCAAACGAATCCCACTGCCATCTCCCCGACCCCCCACCCCCCACCGCTCTCCCCATAGTCCTGTATCAATCCCAAACTAATCCCACTGCCCCACTCTGTCCCAATATCCCTGTATCAATCCCAAACTAATCCCACTGCCCCACTCTGTCCCAATAGCCCTGTATCAATCCCAAACTAATCCCACTGCCCCACTCTCTCCCGAATAGCCCTGTAACCATCCTAAACTAATCCCACTGCCCCACTCTCTCCCCATAGCCCTGTCTCAATCCCAAACTAATCCCACTGCCCCACTCTGTCCCAATAGCCCTGTATCAATCCCAAACTAATCCCACTGCCCCACCCTCTCCCCATAGCCCTGTCTCAATCCCAAACTAATCCCACTGCCCCACTCTCTCCCCATAGCCCTGTAACAATCCCAAACTAATCCCACTGCCCCACTCTGTCCCAATATCCCTGTAACAATCCCAAACTAATCCCACTGCCCCACTCTGTCCCAATATCTCTGTATCAATCCCAAACTAATCCCACTGCCCCACTCTCTCCCCATAGCCCTGTATCAATCCCCAACTAATCCCACTGCCCCGCTCACTCCCCATAGCCCTGTATCAATCCCCAACTAATCCCACTGCCCCACTCTGTCCCAATAGCCCTGTATCAATCCCAAACTAATCCCACTGCCCCACTCTGTCCCCATAGCCCTGTCTCAATCCCAAACTAATCCCACTGCCCCGCTCACTCCCCATAGCCCTGTATCAATCCCAAACTAATCCCACTGCCCCACTCTGTCCCCATAGCCCTGTAACAATCCCAAACTAATCCCACTGCCCCACTCTGGAAGAGTTCGAAGCTTTCGAATGGATGACAGTGGGGATGCGTGGTGGGTGGGTGGGTGGGTTTGAGGGTGGGTGAGGGCAAGGTGTGTGTTGCGCTGTGCAGGGTTCTGGGGATCTTGGCAAAGAGAGGTCCCTTTAAGACAGAGATGCCGCCACATACTTTGTATCCTGCATCCGGCGAGAGGACTTGTTGCTGTGAGTTGTGAAAAACACACACATACACACACGCACAATGTTGGGATTCAGGCCTCTGTTGCTACGGCGACGCACCTGGTGCCACAAATATTTACAGACATTGGGGAGAGGAGGGTGGAGAAACACAACAAGCAGCCGTCTCCCACTTGGATCAAGAAGGAATTGTTCAGAGACTGCTCTCACCTTTGCACTGCAGTTGCCGTGGGGCCTGTGGGAGGGCGAGGCAGCCGGGGGTGGGGGGGGGGGGGGGAAGGGGGGTGGGGTGGGGGGAGGTGGTCAAGCAAGGCCCAAACTGCTCTGCAGCAGGTTCGTTGGCCTGGGTTGGGAGTGGGTCAGAGGAGGCCTGAGACCGACTCTGCAAGGTCAGAGGGCATCCCAGGTTAAAGGGCGACACGGTGGTTAGCCCTGCTGCCTCACAGCACCAGGGAGCCGGGCTCGATACCCGGCCATGCCTGTGCGGAGTTTGCACGTTCTCCCCGTGTCTGCATGGGTTTCCTCCGGGTGCTCCGGTTTCCTCCCACAGTCTGAAAGATGTGCAGTTTAAGTGGATTGGCCGTGCTAAATTGCCCCATAATGTCCGAAGATGTACAGGTTAGGTGGATTGGTCATGCTAAATTGCCCCAAAGTGTCCAAAGATGTGCAGGTTAGATGGACATCTTTGGACACTAAGGGACAATTTAGCATGGCCAATCCATCTAACCCGCACATCTTTGGACACTAAGGAGCAATTTAGCATGGCTAATCCACCTAACCTGCACATCTTTGGACACTAAGGGGCAATTTAGCATGGCTAATCCACCTAACCTGCACATCTTTGGACACTAAGGGACAATTTAGCACGGCCAATCCACCTAACCTGCACATCTTTGGACACTAAGGGACAATTTAGCATGGCCAATCCCCCTAACCTGCACATCTTTGGACACTAAGGAGCAATTTAGCATGGCTAATCCACCTAACCTGCACATCTTTGGACACTAAGGGGCAATTTAGCATGGCTAATCCACCTAACCTGCACATCTTTGGACACTAAGGGGCAATTTAGCATGGCTAATCCACCTAACCTGCACATCTTTGGACACTAAGGGGCAATTTAGCATGGCTAATCCACCTAACCTGCACATCTTTGGACACTAAGGGACAATTTAGCATGGCCAATCCACCTAACCTGCACATCTTTGGACACTAAGGGGCAATTTAGCATGGCCAATCCACCTAACCTGCACATCTTTGGACACTAAGGGGCAATTTAGCATGGCTAATCCACCTAACCTGCACATCTTTGGACACTAAGGGGCAATTTAGCATGGCTAATCCACCTAACCTGCACATCTTTGGACACTAAGGGGCAATTTAGCATGGCTAATCCACCTAACCTGCACATCTTTGGACACTAAGGGACAATTTAGCATGGCCAATCCACCTAACCTGCACATCTTTGGACACTAAGGGGCAATTTAGCACGGCCAATCCACCGAACCTGCACATCTTTGGACACTAAGGGGCAATTTAGCATGGCCAATCCACCTAACCTGCACATCTTTGGACACTAAGGGGCAATTTAGCACGGCCAATCCACCTAACCTGCACATCTTTGGACACTAAGGGGCAATTTAGCATGGCTAATCCACCTAACCTGCACATCTTTGGACACTAAGGGGCAATTTAGCATGGCTAATCCACCTAACCTGCACATCTTTGGACACTAAGGGACAATTTAGCATGGCCAATCCACCTAACCTGCACATCTTTGGACACTAAGGGGCAATTTAGCATGGCCAATCCACCTAACCTGCACATCTTTGGACACTAAGGGGCAATTTAGCACGGCCAATCCACCCAACCTGCACATCTTTGGACACTAAGGGGCAATTTAGCATGGCCAATCCACCTAACCTGCACATCTTTGGACACTAAGGGGCAATTTAGCATGGCTAATCCACCTAACCTGCACATCTTTGGACACTAAGGGGCAATTTAGCATGGCTAATCCACCTAACCTGCACATCTTTGGGCACTAAGGGGCAATTTAGCACGGCCAATCCACCGAACCTGCACATCTTTGGACACTAAGGGACAATTTAGCACGGCCAATCCACCTAACCTGCACATCTTTGGACACTAAGGGGCAATTTAGCATGGCCAATCCACCTAACCTGCACATCTTTGGACACTAAGGGGCAATTTAGCACGGCCAATCCACCTAACCTGCACATCTTTGGACACTAAGGGACAATTTAGCACGGCCAATCCACCTAACCTGCACATCTTTGGACACTAAGGGGCAATTTAGCATGGCCAATCCACCTAACCTGCACATCTTTGGACACTAAGGGGCAATTTAGCACGGCCAATCCACCTAACCTGCACATCTTTGGACACTAAGGGGCAATTTAGCATGGCTAATCCACCTAACCTGCACATCTTTGGACACTAAGGGGCAATTTAGCACGGCCAATCCACCTAACCTGCACATCTTTGGACACTAAGGGGCAATTTAGCATGGCTAATCCACCTAACCTGCACATCTTTGGACACTAAGGGGCAATTTAGCACGGCCAATCCACCTAACCTGCACATCTTTGGACACTAAGGGGCAATTTAGCATGGCCAATCCACCTAACCTGCACATCTTTGGACACTAAGGGGCAATTTAGCATGGCCAATCCCCCTAACCTGTCCATCTTTGGACACTAAGGGACAATTTAGCATGGCCAATCCACCTAACCTGTCCATCTTTGGACACTAAGGGACAATTTAGCATGGCCAATCCACCTAACCTGCACATCTTTGGACACTAAGGGGCAATTTAGCATGGCCAATCCCCCTAACCTGTCCATCTTTGGACACTCAGGGACAATTTAGCATGGCCAATCCACCTAACCTGTCCATCTTTGGACACTAAGGGACAATTTAGCATGGCCAATCCCCACCTAACCTCAGGGGCCACTTGTGCAGCACGGTGGCACAGTGGTTAGCACTGCTGCCTCACAGCAGCAGGGATCTGGGTCCAATTCCTGCCTTGGGTCGCTGTGGAGTTTGCATATTCTCCCTGTGTCTGCGTGGGCTTCCTCCGTGTGCTCAGGTTTAGAAACATAGAAACAGAGAAAACTACAGCACAAAACAGGCCCCTCGGCCCCACAAGTTGTGCCGAACATATCCCTACCTTTTTGGCCTACCTAATAGAAACATAGAAAACTACAGCACAGGGGTTTCCTCCCACAGTCCAAAGATGTGCAGGTTAGGTGGATTGGCTGTGCTAAATTGCCCCTTAGTGTCCAAAGATGTGCAGGTTAGGAGGATTGGCCGTGCTAAATTGCCCCTTAGTGTCCAAAGATGTGCAGGTTAGGTGGATTGGCCGTGCTAAATTGCCCCTTAGTGTCCAAAGATGTGCAGGTTAGGTGGATTGGCTGTGCTAAATTGCCCCTTAGTGTCCAAAGATGTGCAGGTTAGGTGGATTGGCCATGCTAAATTGCCCCTTAGTGTCCAAAGATGTGCAGGTTAGGTGGATTGGCCGTGCAAAATTGCCCCTTAGTATCCAAAGATGTGTAGGTTAGGTGGATTGGCCATGCTAACTGTGTGGGGTAAAGGGGATAGGGCTGGGAGAGAGGGCCTGGGTGGGATGCTCTGTCAGAGAGTCAGTGCAGACTTGATGGGCTGAATGGCCTCCATCTGCAATGTAGGAATTCTTAAAAGAGAAACCTCTCTGTCCTGGAGAGCTGGGGGAGGCTGGGTTATTGAATAAGCAGAGCTGGAAGGATTCCTGGGAGTCAAAGGTTAACAGTAGCAGGGACGTGGAGTTGAGGCCAGAAGCAGGACAGGAGCAGGCTCGATGGGCCGGGTGGCCTATACTCCTGCTCCTGATTCCTACGCTAAGTATTTACAGGCTCCAGCAGTGATATATGATCAGCCAGTTCACCCCCCCCCCCCTTGTAAAGCAGGGAGACAGGCTAATCCCATCAAGATGTAACGTATGTCTCCAGCTGAGTGCTTTCCTCAATTTGTTTAATGGCTTGCATTCCCGAGGGAATTGGTTGCAATCACTTAAGGCTTTGCCTGGAAGTGATGCCCTGACGTGAGAACAGCAGCAGGGACGTCTTAATGATTATTGCCCCGTGGCTCTGACCTCCATCATCATCAAGTGCTTTGAAAGGTCAGTGACGGCACGAATCAACGCTGGCCTCCCAGATTGCCCGAATCCACTACGGTTGGCCCACCAGGTTCAATTGGCCAATCCACCTAACCTGCACATCTTTGGACACTAAGGGACAATTTAGCATGGCCAATCCACCTAACCTGCACATCTTTGGACACTAAGGGACAATTTAGCATGGCCAATCCACCTAACCTGCACATCTTTGGACAATAAGGAATAATTTAGCATGGCCAATCCACCTAACCTGCACATCTTTGGACACTAAGGGACAATTTAGCATGGCCAATCCACCTAACCTACACATCTTTGGACACTAAGGAGGAAATTTAACATGACCAATCCACCTAACCTGCACATCTTTTGACACAAAAGGGCAATTTAGCATGGTCAATCCACCTAACCTACACATCTTTGGACACTAAGGGGGAAATTTAGCATGGTCAATCCACCTAACCTGCACATCTTTGGACACTAAAGGGCAATTTACCATAGCTAATCCAACTAACGTGCACATCTTTGGACACTAAGGGACAATTTAGCATGGTCAATCTGCCTAACCTACACATCTTTCGACACTAAGGGACAATTTAACATGGCCAATCCACTTAACTTGCACATCTTTGGACACTAAGGGGCAATTTAGCATGGCCAATCCACCTAACCCACACATCTTTGGACACTAAGGGACAATTTAACATGGCCAATCTGCCTAACCTGCACATCTTTGGACATTAACGGACAACTTACTAGGGATCAATTGACTAAGGGACCATCATCCCGGTACCAAAGAAAAGCCAAGCAGGGTGCCTGAATGACGATCGTCTGGTGACTCTGACATCCACCATTATGAAGCGCTTCAAAAGGTTAGTCATGGCACGAATCAATTCCGGCCTCCCAGATTGGCTGGATCCACTACAGTCCGCCTACTACCGCAACAGCTCCACAGCAGATGCCATCTCCCTGGCCCTACACTCAACCCTGGAACACCAAGATAACAAAGACACCTCTGTCAGACTCCTATACATTGACTACACCTTCAACACCATTATTCCTACAAAACCCATCTCCTAACACCATGGCCTGGAGCTCGGCTACTCCCTCTGTGACTGGATCCTGAACTTCCTAACTCACAGACCACAATCAGTAAGGATAGGCAACAACACCTCCTCCACGATCATCCTCAACACTGGTGCCCGCAAGGCTCTGTCCTCAGCACCCTACTATATTCCTTATACACTTCTGACCGCGTGGCCAAATTCCCCTCCAACTCCATTTTCAAGTTTGCTGACGACACCACCGTAGTGGGTCAGATCTCAAACAATGACAAGACAGAGTACAGGAATGAGATAGAGAATCTGGTGAACTGGTGCGGCAACAATAATCTCTCCCTCAATGTCAACAAAATTAAGGAGATTGTCATCGACTTCAGGAAGCGTAAAGGGGAACATGCCCCTGTCGACATCAATGGGGATGAAGTAGAAATGATAGAGAGCTTCAGGTTTTCAGGTGTCCAGATCACCAACAATCAGTCCTGGTCCCTCCACACCGATGTTATAGTTAAGAAAGCCCACCAACACCTCTACTTTCGCAGGAAGACTAAGGAAATTTGGCATGTTTGCAATGACTCTCACCAGTTTTTACAGGTGCACCATAGAAAGCATCCTTCCCTGATGTATCACAGCTCGGTATGGCTTCTGCTCTGTCGAAGACCACAACAAACTACAAAGGGTCGTGAACATAGCCCAATCCATCACGCAAACCAGCCTCCCATCCATTGACTCTGTCGACACTTCCCGCTGCCTCGGAAAAGCAGCCGGCATAATCAAGGACCCCACGCATTCTCTCTTCTCTCTTCCAACTTCTTCCATCAGGAAAAAGGTACAAAAGTCTGAGGTCACGTACCAACCGACTCAAGAACAGCTTCTTCCCTGCTGCCGTCAGACTTTTGAATGGACCGACCTTGCATTAAGCTGATCTTTCTCTACACCCTAGCTGTGACTGTAACACTACATTCTGCACCCTCTCCTTTCCTTCTCCACTGTGTACTCTATGAACGGTATGTGTTGTCTGTATAGCTCGCAGAAACAATGCTTTTCACTGTATCCCAATACAGGTGACAAGAATACATCAAATCAAACCAAAGCTGCAATTGTACAGGCGAGGCCACATCTGGAGGATTGTGGGCAGTTTTGGTCTCCTTATCTGAGGGAGGATGTCCTTGCTATCGAGGGAGCGCAGCGAAGGTTTACCAGGCTGATTCCTGGGATGGCAGGTCTGTCATATGAGGAGAGACAAAGTCGGTTAGGATTATATTCACTGGAGTTTAGAAGAGTGAGAGGGGATCTGATAGAAACTTATAAAATTCTAACAGGGTTAGACAGGGTAGATTCAGAAAGAATGTTCCCGATGGTGGGGGGAGTCCAGAACTAGGGGTCATAGTTTGAGGATAAGGGGTCAACCTTTTAGGACTGAGATGAGGAGAAATTTCTTCACCCAGAGGGTGGTGAATGTGTGGAATTCACTCCCACAGAAAGTAGCTGAGGCCAAAATGTTGTGTGAGTTCAAGAAGAAATTAGATATAGTTCTTGGGGCTGAAGGGTTGGGGAGGGAGGTTGGGGAGGGAGGTGGGGGGGGGGGGGGGGTGGGGAGGGAGGTGGGGGGGGGGTTGGGGAGGGAGGTGGGGGGGGGGGTTGGGGAGGGAGGTGGGGGGGGGGGTTGGGGAGGGAGGTGGGGGGGGGGGTTGGGGAGGGAGGTGGGGGGGGGGGTTGGGGAGGGAGGTGGGGGGGGGGGTTGGGGAGGGAGGTGGGGGGGGGGTTGGGGAGGGAGGTGGGGGGGGGGGTTGGGGAGGGAGGTGGGGGGGGGGGTTGGGGAGGGAGGTGGGGGGGGGTGGTTGGGGAGGGAGGTGGGGGGGTGGTTGGGGAGGGAGGTGGGGGGGGTGGTTGGGGAGGGAGGTGGGGGGGGGGTTGGGGAGGGAGGTGGGGGGGGGGGGTTGGGGAGGGAGGTGGGGGGGGGGTTGGGGAGGGAGGTGGGGGGGGGGTTGGGGAGGGAGGTGGGGGGGGGGTTGGGGAGGGAGGTGGGGAGGGAGGTGGGGGGGGGGGTTGGGAGGGGGGGGTTGGGGAGGGGGGGGGTTGGGGAGGGTGGGGGGGGGTTGGGGAGGGAGGTGGGGGGGGTTGGGGAGAGGTGGGGGGGGGTTGGGGAGGGAGGTGGGGGGGGGTGGGAGGGGGTGGGGTGGGGGTTGGGGAGGGAGGTGGGGGGGGGGTTGGGGAGGGAGGTGGGGGGGGGTTGGGGAGGGAGGTGGGGGGAGGTGGGGTTGGGGAGGGAGGTGGGGGGGGGGTTGGGGAGGGAGGTGGGGGGGGGGTTGGGGGAGGTGGGGGGGGGGTTGGGGAGGGAGGTGGGGGGGGGGTTGGGGAGGGAGGTGGGGGGGGGGTTGGGGAGGGAGGTGGGGGGGGGGTTGGGGAGGGAGGTGGGGGGGGGTTGGGGAGGGAGGTGGGGGGGGGGTTGGGGAGGGAGGTGGGGGGGGTTGGGGAGGGAGGTGGGGGGGGGTTGGGGAGGGAGGTGGGGGGGGGTTGGGGAGGGAGGGAGGGGGAGGTGGGGGGGTTGGGGGGTGGGGGGGGGTTGGGGGAGGTGGGGGGGGGGGTTGGGAGGTGGGGGGGGGTTGGGGAGGTGGGGGGGGGGGTTGGGGAGGTGGGGGGGGGGTTGGGGAGGTGGGGGGGGGTTGGGGAGGTGGGGGGGGGTTGGGGAGGTGGGGGGGGTTGGGGAGGTGGGGGGGGGTTGCGGAGGTGGGGGGGGGGGTTGGGGAGGTGGGGGGTTGGGGAAGGGGGGGTTTGGGGAGGTGGGGGGGGGGGGTTGGGGAGGTGGGGGGGGGGGGTTGGGGAGGTGGGGGGGGGGTTGGGGAGGTGGGGGGGGGGGGTTGGGGAGGTGGGGGGGGGGGT
>NW_027594399.1:0-18079 GCF_964213995.1 Mustelus asterias | reverse complement strand
GCCAATGTTTCTCGCATAGTAATTGTAAATGTTTCCACACTCAAGCGATATGGAGGCAAAGTGCTAATCTCGATGAGTTGAGCAACTTGAGTAAATTTGCATTAGTTTTCAATGATTCTTCAAATGTCATGGAGAATTTTCTGCCAAGGTCTTGATAGTGTGGCGAAGTCCTCATCTCGATTTCTATAAATCCACAATCGTTTCCAAAGTTTCTCTGCATGGCATTGGATATGTTTTCGCCAAGAAAGGTGATATTGCGGCCAAGTGTCTCTCCAGTTGATTCAAGGATTTAGACTAAATCCACATTAGCTTCCAATGTTTCTCGCATCGTAATTGAATATTTTTCACCACACAACCGATATGGTGGCAATGTGCTAATCTTGATGAGCTGAGCAAATTGAGTAAATATACATTCGTTTCGAATGATTTTTCAAATGTCATGGTGGGTTTTCTGCCAAGTTGTTGATATTGTGGCGAAGTCCTCATCTCGATTTCAATAAATCAACAATCGTTTCCAAAGTTTCTTTGCACACCATTGGATATGTTTTCGCCAAGAAAGGTGATATTCCGGCCAAGTGCCTATCCAGTTGAGATAAGCATTTTGAGTAAATCCACATTAGCTTCCAATGTTTCTCGCGTCATAATTGAATAAATAGTATTCGCCACTCAAGCGATATGGCAAAGTGCTAATCTCGATGAGTTGAGCAACTTGAGTAAATTTACATTAGTTTCCAATGATTCTTCAAATGTCAAGGAGAGTTTTCTGCCAAGTGATTGACAGTGTGGCGAAGTCCTCATCTCGATTTCTATAAATCCACAATCGTTTCCAAAGTTTCTCTGCATGCCATTGGATATGTTTTCGCCAAGAAATGTAAATCCACATTAGCTGCCAATGTTTCTCGCATAGAGTAATTGTAAATATTTCAACACTCAAGCGATATGGCGGCAAAGTAATAATTTCGATGATGTGAGCAATTTGAGTAATCTACATTAGTTTCCAATGATTCTTTCAACGTCAACGGGAGTTTTCTTGCCAACTTATTCATAATGTGGGTACGTCCTCACCTCAATGTGTTAAGCAATTTCTTAGATCCACAATAGTTTACAAAGTTTCTCTGCATGCCATTCGAAATGTTTTCTCCAAGAAAGGTGATATTGCGGCCAAGTGCCTATCCCGTTGAGTTAAGGATTTTGATTCGTTTCCAATGAATCTTCAAATCTCATGGAGTTATTTCTCCTCCGTTACTGATATTGTGGCGAAATCCTCATCTCGATTTATCAATCGTTTTCAATAAATCGTTTCCAAAGTTTCTCTGCATGCCATTCGAAATGTTTTCGCCAAGAAATGTGATATTGCGGACAAGTGCCAATCCAGTTGAGTTCAGGATTTTGAGTAAATCCACATTACCTTCCAATGTTTCTCGCATCGTAATTGAATAATATTCGCCACTCAAGCGATAAGGCGGCAAAGTGCTAATCTCGTTGAGTTGAGCAATTTGAGTAATATACATTAGTTAACAATGATTCTTTCAATGTCATCGGGGGTTTTCTTGCCAATTTATTCATAATTTGGTTACGTCATCATCTCGATGAGTTAAGCATTTTCTCTAGATCCACAACAGTTTCCAAAGTTTCACTGCATGCCATTCGAAATGTTTTCGCCAAGAAAGGCGATCTTGCTGCCAAATGCCTATCCAGTTGAGTTTAGGATTTTGCGTAAATCCACATTAGCTGCCAATGTTTCTCACATAGTAATTGTAAATTTTTCAACACTCAAGCGATATGGAGGCAAAGTGCTAATCTCGATGAGTTGAGCAAATTGAGCAAATCTACATTAGTTTCCAATTATTCTTCAAATGTCATAGAGAGATTTCTGCCAAGTTGTTGATATTGTGGCGAAGTCCTCATCTCGATTTGTATGAATCCACAATCGTTTCCAAAGTTTCTCTGCATACATTGGATATGTTTTCGCCAAGAAAGGTGATGTTTCGGCCAAGTGAGTAAATCCACATTAGCTTCCAATGTTTCTCGCATCATAATTGAATAGTATTCGGCACTCAAGCGATAAGGCGGCAAGGTGCTGAGCTCGATAAGTTGAGCAATTTGAGTAAATCTACATTAGTTTCCAATGATTCTTCAAATGTCATGGAGAGTTTTCTGCCAAGTTGTTGATATTGTGGCGAAGTCCTCATCTCGATTTCAATAAATCCACAATCGTTTCCAAAGTTTCTCTGCATGCCATTGGATATGTTTTCGCAAAAGAAAGGTGATATTGCGGGCAAGTGCCTATTCACTAGAGTTAAGGATTTTGCGTAAATCCACATTAGCTGCCAATGTTTCTCGCATAGTAATTGTAAATATTTCAACACTCAAACGATATGGCGGCAAATTAATAATTTCGATGGGTTGAGCAATTTGAGTAAATCTACATTCGTTTGCAATGATTATTCAAATGTCATGGAGAGTTTTCGGCCAAGTTATTGATAGTGTGGCGAAGTCCTCATCTCGATTTGTATAAATCCACAATCGTTTCCAAAGTTTCTCTGCATGCATTGGATATGTTTTCGCCAAGAAAGGTGATGTTTCGGCCAAGTGAGTAAATCCACATTAGCTTCGGCACTCAAGCGATAAGGCGGCAAGGTGCTGAGCTCGATAAGTTGAGCATTTTGAGTAAATCCACATTAGCTTCCAATGTTTCTCGCGTCATAATTGAATATATAGTATTCGCCACTCAAACGATATGGCAAAGTGCTAATCTCGATGAGTTGAGCAACTTGAGTAAATTTACATTAGTTTCCAATGATTCTTCAAATGTCAAGGAGAGTTTTCTGCCAAGTGATTGACAGTGTGGCGAAGTCCTCATCTCGATTTCTATAAATCCACAATCGTTTCCAAAGTTTCTCTGCATGCCATTGGATATGTTTTCGCCAAGAAATGTAATGTTGCGGCCAAGTGCCAACCAGTTGAGATAAGCATTTTGAGTAAATCCACATTAGCTTCCAATGTTTCTCGCATCATAATTGAATAGTATTCGGCACACAACCGATATTGTGGCAATGTGCTAATCTTGATGAGCTGAGCAAATTGAGTAAATCTACATTCGTTTCGAATGATTTTTCAAATGTCATGGAGAGTTTTCTGCCAAGTCGTTGATATTGTGGCGAAGTCCTCATCTCGATTTCAATAAATCAACAATCGTTTCCAAATTTTCTTTGCACACCATTGGATATGTTTTCGCCAAGAAAGGTGATATTCCGGCCAAGTGCCTATCCAGTTGAGATAAGCATTTTGAGTAAATCCACATTAGCTTCGAATGTTTCTCGCATCATAATTGAATAGTATTCGCCACTCAAGCGATATGGCAAAGTGCTAATCTCGATGAGTTGAGCAACTTGAGTAAATCTACGTTAGTTTCCAATGATTCTTCAAATGTCATGGAGAGTTTTCTGCCAAGGTATTGATAGTGTGGCTAAGTCGTCATCTCGATTTCAATAAATCCACAATCGTTTCCAAAGTTTCTCTGCATGCCATTGGATATGTTTTCGACAAGAAAGTTGATATTGCGGCCAAGTGCCTATCCAGTTGAGTTAAGGATTTTGCGTAAATCCACATTAGCTGCCAATGTTTCAACACTCAAATATTTCAACAAACAAGCGATATGGCGGCAAAGTAATAATTTCGATGATGTGAGCAATTTGAGTAATCTACATTAGTTTCCAATGATTCTTTCAACGTCAACGGGAGTTTTCTTGCCAACTTATTCATAATGTGGGTACGTCCTCACCTCAATGTGTTAAGCAATTTCTTAGATCCACAATAGTTTACAAAGTTTCTCTGCATGCCATTCGAAATGTTTTCTCCAAGAAAGGTGATATTGCGGCCAAGTGCCTCTCCAGTTGATTCAAGCACTTGGCCGAAATATCACCTTTCCTGGCGAAAACATATCCAATGGTGTGCAAAGAAACTTTGGAAACGATTGTTGATTTATTAAAATCCAGATGAGGACTTCGCCACAATATCAACAACTTGGCAGAAAACCCACCATGACATTTGAAAAATCATTCGAAACGAATGTAGATTTACTCAATTTGCTCAGCTCATCAAGATTAGCACATTGCCGTATCGCTTGAGTGGCGAATACTATTCAATTACGATGCGAGAAACATTGGAAGCTCATGTGAATTTACTCAAAATGCTTATCTCAACTGGATAGGCACTTGGCCGCAACATCACCTTTCCTGGCGAAAACATATCCAATGGCATGCAGAGAAACTTTGGAAACGATTGTGGATATATAGAAATCGAGATGAGGACTTGGCCACAATATCAACAACTTGGCAAAAAACTCTCCATGACATTTGAAGAATCATTGGAAACTAATGAGGATTTACTCAATTTGCTCAACTCATCGAGATTAGCACTTTGCCGCCTTATCGCTTGAGTGGCGAGCATTATTCAATTACGATGCGAGAAACATTGGAAGCTAATGTGGATTGAATCAAAATCCTTAACTCAACGGGATAGCCACTTGGCCGCAACATCACCTTTCTTGGCGAAAACATATCCAATGGCATGCAGAGAAACTTTGGAAACGATTGTGGATTTATAGAAATCGAGATGAGGACTTCGCCACTATATCAACAACTTGGCAGAAAACTCTCCATGACATTTGAAGAATCATTGGGAACTAATGTAAATTTACTCAATTTGCTCAACTCATCGAGATTAGCACTATGCCATATCGCTTGAGTGGCGAATACTATTCAATTATGATGCGAGAAACATTCGAAGCTAATGTGGATTTACTCAAAATGCTTATCTCAACTGGATAGGCACTTGGCCGGAATATGACCTTTCTTGGCGAAAATATATCCAATGGTGTGCAAAGAAACTTTGGAAACGATTGTCGATTTATAGAAATCGAGATGAGGACTTGGCCACAATATCAACAACTTGGCAAAAAACTTCCATGACATTTGAAGACACATTGGAAACTTCAAATCTCATGGAGTTATTTCTCCTCCGTTACTGATATTGTGGCGAAATCCTCATCTCGATTTATCAATCGTTTTCAATAAACCGTTTCCAAAGTTTCTCTGCATGCCATTCGAAATGTTTTCGCCAAGAAATGTGATATTGCGGACAAGTGCCAATCCAGTTGAGTTCAGGATTTTGAGTAAATCCACATTACCTTCCAATGTTTCTCGCATCGTAATTGAATAATATTCGCCACTCAAGCGATAAGGCGGCAAAGTGCTAATCTCGTTGAGTTGAGCAATTTGAGTAATATACATTAGTTAACAATGATTCTTTCAATGTCATGGAGAGTTTTCTGCCAAGTAGTTGATATTGTGGCGAAGTCCTCATCTCGATTTCAATAAATCCACAATCGTTTCCAAATTTTCTCTGCATGCCATTGGATATGTTTTCGCAAAAGAAAGGTGATATTGCGGGCCTATCCACTAGAGTTAAGGATTTTGCGTAAATCCACATTAGCTGCCAATGTTTCTCGCATAGTAATTGTAAATATTTCAACACTCAAACGATATGGCGGCAAATTAATAATTTCGATGGGTTGAGCAATTTGAGTAAATCTACATTCGTTTGCAATGATTATTCAAATGTCATGGAGAGTTTTCTGCCAAGTTGTTTCTCGCATCGTAATTGTATTGAGTGGCGAATACAATAGTATTCGCCACTCAAGCGATAAGGCTGCAAAGTGCTCATCTCGATGAGTTGAGCAATTTGAGTAATCTACATTAGTTTCCAATGATTCTTTCAACGTCATCGGGAGTTTTCTTGCCAACTTATTCATAATGTGGGTACGTCCTCACCTCAATGTGTTAAGCAATTTCTTAGATCCACAATAGTTTACAAAGTTTCTCTGCATGCCATTCGAAATGTTTTCTCCAAGAAAGGTGATATTGCGGCCAAGTGCCTCTCCAGTTGATTCAAGCACTTGGCCGAAATATCACCTTTCCTGGCGAAAACATATCCAATGGTGTGCAAAGAAACTTTGGAAACGATTGTTGATTTATTAAAATCCAGATGAGGACTTCGCCACAATATCAACAACTTGGCAGAAAACCCACCATGACATTTGAAAAATCATTCGAAACGAATGTAGATTTACTCAATTTGCTCAGCTCATCAAGATTAGCACATTGCCGTATCGCTTGAGTGGCGAATACTATTCAATTACGATGCGAGAAACATTGGAAGCTCATGTGAATTTACTCAAAATGCTTATCTCAACTGGATAGGCACTTGGCCGCAACATCACCTTTCCTGGCGAAAACATATCCAATGGCATGCAGAGAAACTTTGGAAACGATTGTGGATATATAGAAATCGAGATGAGGACTTTGCCACAATATCAACAACTTGGCAAAAAACTCTCCATGACATTTGAAGAATCATTGGAAACTAATGAGGATTTACTCAATTTGCTCAACTCATCGGGATTAGCACTTTGCCGCCTTATCGCTTGAGTGGCGAGCATTATTCAATTACGATGCGAGAAACATTGGAAGCTAATGTGGATTGAATCAAAATCCTTAACTCAACGGGATAGCCACTTGGCCGCAACATCACCTTTCTTGGCGAAAACATATCCAATGGCATGCAGAGAAACTTTGGAAACGATTGTGGATTTATAGAAATCGAGATGAGGACTTCGCCACTATATCAACAACTTGGCAGAAAACTCTCCATGACATTTGAAGAATCATTGGGAACTAATGTAAATTTACTCAATTTTCTCAACTCATCGAGATTAGCACTATGCCATATCGCTTGAGTGGCGAATACTATTCAATTATGATGCGAGAAACATTCGAAGCTAATGTGGATTTACTCAAAATGCTTATCTCAACTGGATAGGCACTTGGCCGGAATATGACCTTTCTTGGCGAAAATATATCCAATGGTGTGCAAAGAAACTTTGGAAACGATTGTCGATTTATAGAAATCGAGATGAGGACTTGGCCACAATATCAACAACTTGGCAAAAAACTTCCATGACATTTGAAGACACATTGGAAACTTCAAATCTCATGGAGTTATTTCTCCTCCGTTACTGATATTGTGGCGAAATCCTCATCTCGATTTATCAATCGTTTTCAATAAACCGTTTCCAAAGTTTCTCTGCATGCCATTCGAAATGTTTTCGCCAAGAAATGTGATATTGCGGACAAGTGCCAATCCAGTTGAGTTCAGGATTTTGAGTAAATCCACATTACCTTCCAATGTTTCTCGCATCGTAATTGAATAATATTCGCCACTCAAGCGATAAGGCGGCAAAGTGCTAATCTCGTTGAGTTGAGCAATTTGAGTAATATACATTAGTTAACAATGATTCTTTCAATGTCATGGAGAGTTTTCTGCCAAGTAGTTGATATTGTGGCGAAGTCCTCATCTCGATTTCAATAAATCCACAATCGTTTCCAAATTTTCTCTGCATGCCATTGGATATGTTTTCGCAAAAGAAAGGTGATATTGCGGGCCTATCCACTAGAGTTAAGGATTTTGCGTAAATCCACATTAGCTGCCAATGTTTCTCGCATAGTAATTGTAAATATTTCGACACTCAAACGATATGGCGGCAAATTAATAATTTCGATGGGTTGAGCAATTTGAGTAAATCTACATTCGTTTGCAATGATTATTCAAATGTCATGGAGAGTTTTCTGCCAAGTTGTTTCTCGCATCGTAATTGTATTGAGTGGCGAATACTATTGTATTCGCCACTCAAGCGATAAGGCTGCAAAGTGCTCATCTCGATGAGTTGAGCAATTTGAGTAATCTACATTAGTTTCCAATGATTCTTTCAACGTCATCGGGAGTTTTCTTGCCAACTTATTCATAATGTGGGTACGTCCTCACCTCAATGTGTTAAGCAATTTCTTAGATCCACAATCGTTTACAAAGGTTCTCTGCATGCCATTCGAAATGTTTTCTCCAAGAAAGGTGATATTGCGGCCAAGTGCCTCTCCAGTTGATTCAAGCACTTGGCCGGAATATCACCTTTCTTGGCGAAAACATATCCAATGGTGTGCAAAGAAACTTTGGAAACGATTGTTGATTTATTAAAATCCAGATGAGAACTTCGCCACAATATCAACGACTTGGCAGAAAACTCACCATGACATTTGAAAAATCTTTGGAAACTAATGTAGATTTATTCATATTGCTCAGCTCATCGAGATTAGCACATTGCCGCCATATCGGTTGCGTGGCGAAAAATATTTAATTACTATTCGAGAAACATTGGAAGCTAATGTGGATTTAGTCTAAATCCTTGAATCAACTGGAGAGGCACTTGGCCGCAATATCACCTTTCTTGGCGAAAACATATCCAATGGCATGCGGAGGAACTTTGGAAACGATTGTCGATTTATAGAAATCGAGATGAGGACTTGGCCACAATATCAACAACTTGGCAAAAAACTTCCATGACATTTGAAGAATCATTGGAAACTTCAAATCTCATGGAGTTATTTCTCCTCCGTTACTGATATTGTGGCGAAATCCCCATCTCGATTTATCAATCGTTTTCAATAAACCGTTTCCAAAGTTTCTCTGCATGCCATTCGAAATGTTTTCGCCAAGAAATGTGATATTCCGGACAAGTGCCAATCCAATTGAGTTCAGGATTTTGAGTAAATCCACATTACCTTCCAATGTTTCTCGCATCGTAATTGAATAATATTCGCCACTCAAGCGATAAGGCGGCAAAGTGCTAATCTCGTTGAGTTGAGCAATTTGAGTAATATACATTAGTTAACAATGATTCTTTCAATGTCATCGGGGGTTTTCTTGCCAATTTATTCATAATTTGGTTACGTCATCATCTCGATGAGTTAAGCATTTTCTCTAGATCCACAACAGTTTCCAAAGTTTCACTGCATGCCATTCGAAATGTTTTCGCCAAGAAAGGCGATCTTGCTGCCAAATGCCTATCCAGTTGAGTTTAGGATTTTGCGTAAATCCATATTAGCTGCCAATGTTTCTCACATAGTAATTGTAAATTTTTCAACACTCAAGCGATATGGAGGCAAAGTGCTAATGTCGATGAGTTCAGCAAATTGAGTAAATCTACATTAGTTTCCAATTATTCTTCAAGTGTCATGGAGTTTTCTGCCAAGTTGTTGATATTGTGGCGAAGTCCTCATCTCGATTTGTATAAATCCACAATCGTTTCCAAAGTTTCTCTGCATGCATTGGATATGTTTTCGCCAAGAAAGGTGATGTTTCGGCCAAGTGAGTAAATCCACATTAGCTTCCAATGTTTCTCGCATCATAATTGAATAGTATTCGGCACACAAGCGATAAGGCGGCAAGGTGCTGAGCTCGATAAGTTGAGCAATTTGAGTAAATCTACATTAGTTTCCAATGATTCTTCAAATGTCATGGTGAGTTTTCTGCCAAGTTGTTGATATTGTGGCGAAGTCCTCATCTCGATTTCTATAAATCGACAATCGTTTCCAAAGTTTCTCTGCATGCCATTGGATATGTTTTCGCCAAGAAAGGTGATATTGCGGACAAGTGCCTCTATCCCGTTGAGTTAAGGATTTTGATGAAATCTACATTCGTTTCCAATGATTCTTCAAATCTCATGGAGTGATTTCTCCTAAGTTACTGATAATTTGGCGAAATCCTCATCTCGATTTATCAATCGTTTTCAATAAATCGTTTCCAAAGTTTCTCTGCATGCCATTGGATATGTTTTCGCCAAGAAAGGTGATATTGCGGCCAAGTGCCTCTCCAGTTGATTCAAGGATTTAGACTAAATCCACATTAGCTTCCAATGTTTCTCGAATAGTAATTAAATATTTTTCGCCACGCAACCGATATGGCGGCAATTTGCTAATCTCGATCAGCTGAGCAATTTGAGTAAATCTACATTAGTTTCCAATGATTTTTCAAATGTCATGGAGAGTTTTCTGCCAAGTAGTTGATATTGTGGCGAAGTCCTCATCTCGATTTCAATAAATCCACAATCGTTTCCAAATTTTCTCTGCATGCCATTGGATTTGTTTTCGCAAAAGAAAGGTGATATTGCGAGCCTATCCACTAGAGTTAAGGATTTTGCGTAAATCCACATTAGCTGCCAATGTTTCTCGCATAGTAATTGTAAATATTTCAACACTCAAACGATATGGCGGCAAATTAATAATTTCGATGGGTTGAGCAATTTGAGTAAATCTACATTCGTTTGCAATGATTATTCAAATGTCATGGAGAGTTTTCTGCCAAGTTATTGATAGTGTGGCGAAGTCCTCATCTCGATTTGTATAAATCCACAATCGTTTCCAAAGTTTCTCTGCATGCATTGGATATGTTTTCGCCAGGAAAGGTGATGTTTCGGCCAAGTGAGTAAATCCACATTAGCTTCCAATGTTTCTCGCACCATAATTGAATAGTATTCGGCACTCAAGCGATAAGGCGGCAAGGTGCTGAGCTCGATAAGTTGAGCAATTTGAGTAAATCTACATTAGTTTCCAATGATTCTTCAAATGTCATTTTCTGCCAAGTCGTTGATATTGTGGCGAAGTCCTCATCTCGATTTTAATAAATCAACAATCGTTTCCAAAGTTTCTTTGCACACCATTGGATATCCACATTAGCTTCCAATGTTTCTCGCATCGTAATTGTATTGAGTGATAAGCGATAAGGCTGCAAAGTGCTCATCTCGATGAGTTGAGCAATTTGAGTAATCTACATTAGTTTCCAATGATTCTTTCAACGTCATCGGGAGTTTTCTTGCCAACTTATTCATAATGTGGGTACGTCCTCACCTCAATGTGTTAAGCAATTTCTTAGATCCACAATCGTTTACAAAGGTTCTCTGCATGCCATTCGAAATGTTTTCTCCAAGAAAGGTGATATTGCGGCCAAGTGCCTCTCCAGTTGATTCAAGCACTTGGCCGGAATATCACCTTTCTTGGCGAAAACATATCCAATGGTGTGCAAAGAAACTTTGGAAACGATTGTTGATTTATTAAAATCCAGATGAGGACTTCGCCACAATATCAACAACTTGGCAGAAAACCCACCATGACATTTGAAAAATCATTCGAAACGAATGTAGATTTACTCAATTTGCTCAGCTCATCAAGATTAGCACATTGCCGTATCGCTTGAGTGGCGAATACTATTCAATTACGATGCGAGAAACATTGGAAGCTCATGTGAATTTACTCAAAATGCTTATCTCAACTGGATAGGCACTTGGCCGCAACATCACCTTTCCTGGCGAAAACATATCCAATGGCATGCAGAGAAACTTTGGAAACGATTGTGGATATATAGATGAGGACTTGGCCACAATATCAACAACTTGGCAAAAAACTCTCCATGACATTTGAAGAATCATTGGAAACTAATGAGGATTTACTCAATTTGCTCAACTCATCGAGATTAGCACTTTGCCGCCTTATCGCTTGAGTGGCGAGCATTATTCAATTACGATGCGAGAAACATTGGAAGCTAATGTGGATTGAATCAAAATCCTTAACTCAACGGGATAGCCACTTGGCCGCAACATCACCTTTCTTGGCGAAAACATATCCAATGGCATGCAGAGAAACTTTGGAAACGATTGTGGATTTATAGAAATCGAGATGAGGACTTCGCCACTATATCAACAACTTGGCAGAAAACTCTCCATGACATTAGAAGAATCATTGGGAACTAATGTAAATTTATTCAATTTGCTCAACTCATCGAGATTAGCACTATGCCATATCGCTTGAGTGGCGAATACTATTCAATTATGATGCGAGAAACATTCGAAGCTAATGTGGATTTACTCAAAATGCTTATCTCAACTGGATAGGCACTTGGCCGGAATATCACCTTTCTTGGCGAAAACATATCCAATGGCATGCGGAGGAACTTTGGAAACGATTGTCGATTTATAGAAATCGAGATGAGGACTTCGCCACAATATCAACGACTTGGCAGAAAACTCACCATGACATTTGAAAAATCTTTGGAAACTAATGTAGATTTATTCATATTGCTCAGCTCATCGAGATTAGCACATTGCCGCCATATCGGTTGCGTGGCGAAAAATATTTAATTACTATTCGAGAAACATTGGAAGCTAATGTGGATTTAGTCTAAATCCTTGAATCAACTGGAGAGGCACTTGGCCGCAATATCACCTTTCTTGGCGAAAACATATCCAATGGCATGCGGAGGAACTTTGGAAACGATTGTCGATTTATAGAAATCGAGATGAGGACTTGGCCACAATATCAACAACTTGGCAAAAAACTTCCATGACATTTGAAGAATCATTGGAAACTTCAAATCTCATGGAGTTATTTCTCCTCCGTTACTGATATTGTGGCGAAATCCTCATCTCGATTTATCAATCGTTTTCAATAAACCGTTTCCAAAGTTTCTCTGCATGCCATTCGAAATGTTTTCGCCAAGAAATGTGATATTGCGGACAAGTGCCAATCCAATTGAGTTCAGGATTTTGAGTAAATCCACATTACCTTCCAATGTTTCTCGCATCGTAATTGAATAATATTCGCCACTCAAGCGATAAGGCGGCAAAGTGCTAATCTCGTTGAGTTGAGCAATTTGAGTAATATACATTCGTTTGCAATGATTATTCAAATGTCATGGAGAGTTTTCTGCCAAGTTATTGATAGTGTGGCGAAGTCCTCATCTCGATTTGTATAAATCCACAATCGTTTCCAAAGTTTCTCTGCATGCATTGGATATGTTTTCGCCAAGAAAGGTGATGTTTCGGCCAAGTGAGTAAATCCACATTAGCTTCCAATGTTTCTCGCATCATAATTGAATAGTATTCGGCACTCAAGCGATAAGGCGGCAAGGTGCTGAGCTCGATAAGTTGAGCAATTTGAGTAAATCTACATTAGTTACCAATGATTCTTCAAATGTCATGGTGAGTTTTCTGCCAAGTTGTTGATATTGTGGCGAAGTCCTCATCTCGATTTCTATAAATCGACAATCGTTTCCAAAGTTTCTCTGCATGCCATTGGATATGTTTTCGCCAAGAAAGGTGATATTGCGGACAAGTGCCTCTATCCCGTTGAGTTAAGGATTTTGATGAAATCTACATTCGTTTCCAATGATTCTTCAAATCTCATGGAGTGATTTCTCCGAGGTTACTGATAATTTGGCGAAATCCTCATCTCGATTTATCAATCGTTTTCAATAAATCGTTTCCAAAGTTTCTCTGCATGCCATTGGATATGTTTTCGCCAAGAAAGGTGATATTGCGGCCAAGTGCCTCTCCAGTTGATTCAAGGATTTAGACTAAATCCACATTAGCTTCCAATGTTTCTCGAATAGTAATTAAATATTTTTCGCCACGCAACCGATATGGCGGCAATTTGCTAATCTCGATCAGCTGAGCAATTTGAGTAAATCTACATTAGTTTCCAATGATTTTTCAAATGTCATGGAGAGTTTTCTGCCAAGTAGTTGATATTGTGGCGAAGTCCTCATCTCGATTTCAATAAATCCACAATCGTTTCCAAATTTTCTCTGCATGCCATTGGATATGTTTTCGCAAACGAAAGGTGATATTGCGGGCCTATCCACTAGAGTTAAGGATTTTGCGTAAATCCACATTAGCTGCCAATGTTTCTCGCATAGTAATTGTAAATATTTCAACACTCAAACGATATGGCGGCAAATTAATAATTTCGATGGGTTGAGCAATTTGAGTAAATCTACATTCGTTTGCAATGATTATTCAAATGTCATGGAGAGTTTTCTGCCAAGTTATTGATAGTGTGGCGAAGTCCTCATCTCGATTTGTATAAATCCACAATCGTTTCCAAAGTTTCTCTGCATGCATTGGATATGTTTTCGCCAAGAAAGGTGATGTTTCGGCCAAGTGAGTAAATCCACATTAGCTTCCAATGTTTCTCGCACCATAATTGAATAGTATTCGGCACTCAAGCGATAAGGCGGCAAGGTGCTGAGCTCGATAAGTTGAGCAATTTGAGTAAATCTACATTAGTTTCCAATGATTCTTCAAATGTCATTTTCTGCCAAGTCGTTGATATTGTGGCGAAGTCCTCATCTCGATTTTAATAAATCAACAATCGTTTCCAAAGTTTCTTTGCACACCATTGGATATCCACATTAGCTTCCAATGTTTCTCGCATCGTAGTTGTATTGAGTGGCGAATACAATAGTATTCGCCACTCAAGCGATAAGGCTGCAAAGTGCTCATCTCGATGAGTTGAGCAATTTGAGTAATCTACATTAGTTTCCAATGATTCTTTCAACGTCATCGGGAGTTTTCTTGCCAACTTATTCATAATGTGGGTACGTCCTCACCTCAATGTGTTAAGCAATTTCTTAGATCCACAATCGTTTACAAAGGTTCTCTGCATGTCATTCGAAATGTTTTCTCCAAGAAAGGTGATATTGCGGCCAAGTGCCTCTCCAGTTGATTCAAGCACTTGGCCGGAATATCACCTTTCTTGGCGAAAACATATCCAATGGTGTGCAAAGAAACTTTGGAAACGATTGTTGATTTATTAAAATCCAGATGAGGACTTCGCCACAATATCAACAACTTGGCAGAAAACCCACCATGACATTTGAAAAATCATTGGAAACGAATGTAGATTTACTCAATTTGCTCAGCTCATCAAGATTAGCACATTGCCGTATCGCTTGAGTGGCGAATACTATTCAATTACGATGCGAGAAACATTGGAAGCTCATGTGAATTTACTCAAAATGCTTATCTCAACTGGATAGGCACTTGGCCGCAACATCACCTTTCCTGGCGAAAACATATCCAATGGCATGCAGAGAAACTTTGGAAACGATTGTGGATATATAGAAATCGAGATGAGGACTTGGCCACAATATCAACAACTTGGCAAAAAACTCTCCATGACATTTGAAGAATCATTGGAAACTAATGAGGATTTACTCAATTTGCTCAACTCATCGAGATTAGCACTTTGCCGCCTTATCGCTTGAGTGGCGAGCATTATTCAATTACGATGCGAGAAACATTGGAAGCTAATGTGGATTGAATCAAAATCCTTAACTCAACGGGATAGCCACTTGGCCGCAACATCACCTTTCTTGGCGAAAACATATCCAATGGCATGCAGAGAAACTTTGGAAACGATTGTGGATTTATAGAAATCGAGATGAGGACTTCGCCACTATAT
Organism: Mustelus asterias; assembly: GCF_964213995.1. Classification (NCBI taxonomy): domain Eukaryota; kingdom Metazoa; phylum Chordata; class Chondrichthyes; order Carcharhiniformes; family Triakidae; genus Mustelus; species Mustelus asterias. The sequence goes on along the minus strand of NW_027594399.1, from coordinate 2,891 downwards.
CAACAACTTGGCAGAAAACTCTCCATGACATTTGAAGAATCATTGGGAACTAATGTAAATTTACTCAATTTGCTCAACTCATCGAGATTAGCACTATGCCATATCGCTTGAGTGGCGAATACTATTCAATTATGATGCGAGAAACATTCGAAGCTAATGTGGATTTACTCAAAATGCTTATCTCAACTGGATAGGCACTTGGCCGGAATATCACCTTTCTTGGCGAAAACATATCCAATGGCATGCGGAGGAACTTTGGAAACGATTGTCGATTTATAGAAATCGAGATGAGGACTTCGCCACAATATCAACGACTTGGCAGAAAACTCACCATGACATTTGAAAAATCTTTGGAAACTAATGTAGATTTATTCATATTGCTCAGCTCATCGAGATTTGCACATTGCCGCCATATCGGTTGCGTGGCGAAAAATATTTAATTACTATTCGAGAAACATTGGAAGCTAATGTGGATTTAGTCTAAATCCTTGAATCAACTGGAGAGGCACTTGGCCGCAATATCACCTTTCTTGGCGAAAACATATCCAATGGCATGCGGAGGAACTTTGGAAACGATTGTCGATTTATAGAAATCGAGATGAGGACTTGGCCACAATATCAACAACTTGGCAAAAAACTTCCATGACATTTGAAGAATCATTGGAAACTTCAAATCTCATGGAGTTATTTCTCCTCCGTTACTGATATTGTGGCGAAATCCTCATCTCGATTTATCAATCGTTTTCAATAAACCGTTTCCAAAGTTTCTCTGCATGCCATTCGAAATGTTTTCGCCAAGAAATGTGATATTGCGGACAAGTGCCAATCCAATTGAGTTCAGGATTTTGAGTAAATCCACATTACCTTCCAATGTTTCTCGCATCGTAATTGAATAATATTCGCCACTCAAGCGATAAGGCGGCAAAGTGCTAATCTCGTTGAGTTGAGCAATTTGAGTAATATACATTAGTTAACAATGATTCTTTCAATGTCATCGGGGGTTTTCTTGCCAATTTATTCATAATTTGGTTACGTCATCATCTCGATGAGTTAAGCATTTTCTCTAGATCCACAACAGTTTCCAAAGTTTCACTGCATGCCATTCGAAATGTTTTCGCCAAGAAAGGCGATCTTGCTGCCAAATGCCTATCCAGTTGAGTTTAGGATTTTGCGTAAATCCATATTAGCTGCCAATGTTTCTCACATAGTAATTGTAAATTTTTCAACACTCAAGCGATATGGAGGCAAAGTGCTAATCTCGATGAGTTCAGCAAATTGAGTAAATCTACATTAGTTTCCAATTATTCTTCAAATGTCATGGAGTTTTCTGCCAAGTTGTTGATATTGTGGCGAAGTCCTCATCTCGATTTGTATAAATCCACAATCGTTTCCAAAGTTTCTCTGCATGCATTGGATATGTTTTCGCCAAGAAAGGTGATGTTTCGGCCAAGTGAGTAAATCCACATTAGCTTCCAATGTTTCTCGCATCATAATTGAATAGTATTCGGCACTCAAGCGATAAGGCGGCAAGGTGCTGAGCTCGATAAGTTGAGCAATTTGAGTAAATCTACATTAGTTACCAATGATTCTTCAAATGTCATGGTGAGTTTTCTGCCAAGTTGTTGATATTGTGGCGAAGTCCTCATCTCGATTTCTATAAATCGACAATCGTTTCCAAAGTTTCTCTGCATGCCATTGGATATGTTTTCGCCAAGAAAGGTGATATTGCGGACAAGTGCCTCTATCCCGTTGAGTTAAGGATTTTGATGAAATCTACATTCGTTTCCAATGATTCTTCAAATCTCATGGAGTGATTTCTCCGAGGTTACTGATAATTTGGCGAAATCCTCATCTCGATTTATCAATCGTTTTCAATAAATCGTTTCCAAAGTTTCTCTGCATGCCATTGGATATGTTTTCGCCAAGAAAGGTGATATTGCGGCCAAGTGCCTCTCCAGTTGATTCAAGGATTTAGACTAAATCCACATTAGCTTCCAATGTTTCTCGAATAGTAATTAAATATTTTTCGCCACGCAACCGATATGGCGGCAATTTGCTAATCTCGATCAGCTGAGCAATTTGAGTAAATCTACATTAGTTTCCAATGATTTTTCAAATGTCATGGAGAGTTTTCTGCCAAGTAGTTGATATTGTGGCGAAGTCCTCATCTCGATTTCAATAAATCCACAATCGTTTCCAAATTTTCTCTGCATGCCATTGGATATGTTTTCGCAAACGAAAGGTGATATTGCGGGCCTATCCACTAGAGTTAAGGATTTTGCGTAAATCCACATTAGCTGCCAATGTTTCTCGCATAGTAATTGTAAATATTTCAACACTCAAACGATATGGCGGCAAATTAATAATTTCGATGGGTTGAGCAATTTGAGTAAATCTACATTCGTTTGCAATGATTATTCAAATGTCATGGAGAGTTTTCTGCCAAGTTATTGATAGTGTGGCGAAGTCCTCATCTCGATTTGTATAAATCCACAATCGTTTCCAAAGTTTCTCTGCATGCATTGGATATGTTTTCGCCAAGAAAGGTGATGTTTCGGCCAAGTGAGTAAATCCACATTAGCTTCCAATGTTTCTCGCACCATAATTGAATAGTATTCGGCACTCAAGCGATAAGGCGGCAAGGTGCTGAGCTCGATAAGTTGAGCAATTTGAGTAAATCTACATTAGTTTCCAATGATTCTTCAAATGTCATTTTCTGCCAAGTCGTTGATATTGTGGCGAAGTCCTCATCTCGATTTTAATAAATCAACAATCGTTTCCAAAGTTTCTTTGCACACCATTGGATATCCACATTAGCTTCCAATGTTTCTCGCATCGTAGTTGTATTGAGTGGCGAATACAATAGTATTCGCCACTCAAGCGATAAGGCT
>NW_027594398.1:0-18106 GCF_964213995.1 Mustelus asterias | reverse complement strand
ATGTCCAGTGAAAGCCATCTTGGGGCATCTGATTATTTGTGATAAATGTGTATGCATTGATCTTCCTGGTCCATCCCATTAGCAGGGTCCCTTGTATGACAGACTTGGACGGGATCCCAGTACAGCAGACTGTCTCAGTTTGAGGAGGAGAAGAAATGTGGTAACTATGAAAAGGGGTAAAAGTGAGGTAAAGGAAACAAGAAGAAAGAAAAAGCAAATATAGTTCACAAGAGAAATACTGAATCAGGAAGGATGGAATGAAAAAGAGGGGTAAAAATATTTGATTGAAAGAAGAGGAAAAGAATACCAAGTTACAAAAATAAATTGGATGAAGGTTCCTTATATATGCTTGATAAGACATGAGTGACTGCAGCTGGTGGATACATAGACAGAATTTGCATTTCAGATGAGTTGGCGCAGCTGTGTGACAAGCAGTAATATCATGGCAGATTCACTTTTACAGCAGGGTGAATAACCGTGGTAACAAGGGGCTGATGGGTTCATATTCACCACCACTGCTGTGGCCTGAAGCCTCAAACTGTTTTATTGGCATGCCTGGGAGCACAATCATGCAGTGTGTCCATATCGCAAACAATACAGATGTCAGAACTATTGAGCCTGTTCTTTCTTGCCACACTGGCAAGGTTTAATTTCATGTGTTCAGCGTGTACTGTTTCTGTGAAAGAGAATAATGTTCATTGTCAGTGGTTCAAGGCTGGGGCCACAGTCTGTTTTGGCGTTTCTCAACATCTGTTTTGTTAGTCCTATATATAAACAGCTGAAGTGATATTCAGCAATAAAAACTGTATCCTTCAGAAAATCAATACATGCTTAATGTAAAGGGTATAGCCTACAGCTTCAAAAATGATTTCTCATTTCAGGGGAGATTTAAATATGTACTGGAGTTGTTAAACGAGTCATTATTTTTGTTTACATTTCTAAGAGAATATGTCTGTGGCATGTGGTAGGAAGGTTCTATGTGTGGGTTGGACAGGAGGTTGTTGAATTTTGCAATTGCACGTCACTAAGCCAATATTGCTGCAAGTCTGCCAAAAAGGGAAAAATCATCTGAAGGACAGAATAAACAGCAAATTTTCTAAATCATAAACACTAAAATCTGCTAAGTTCCTTCAAGAATTCTGTACATGGTAATTACTGTGAAACAGGTTAATTGTATGCTAAGACTATTTTGAATGTTTGCTCTTTCTTTGTACTTGTGTACTGTTCCTTAGATTTTCAGGTCAATTTTAGTCAGAGGGTTTGCATCTTTATGTTGTGTTATATTTTGTCAGTTTAGCCATTGACTTCAATTTATGGTTAGTAAAACAAAACATAGTAACTTGTGAACCCCTGATTAATAGGTTGACCTATTCGATCTTAAACAAAAATAATTCATATCATGTTCAGAAATCATTATCAATTGAAATCTTCTGAATTCACATCAGTTTTTCTTAAGCATACTTTTCATTTGCTTTTCTGTAAATGTAGTTAATTGAATAGATTTTTAAAATTTTATTTTAAGTGACTCTGCTGATATCCACTCTCTCCATGACTCGCAATAAGGCAACCACAATTAAGTATTGCAATTATTCAGGGCATTATCTGGGCCTGGTTCCATCGAAATGCTGATGGAGGAATTTTGGCAAAGAAAACAAGGTAGTTGCTTTTGTTCATTGCCTTATCAGAGCCTCTGGATTCCTGAAGCACCATCCTCCTCTTCAGATGTTGATCTGCAATGTGACCTTTCATGTTCATCTCAACAGACAAGTTGTGAGCGTTATTGAATATTAGATCCAAAAGGGACATCTCTGGAATAAACTTGCGTGGTAACAGTTGCTCAGTACTGAAGTACACTAGTCTTGCAGTGGGGCTTAAACCTGCAGCCTTCAGGACCGAGAGCCAAGCTGCTATCATCTGGCATTCGAGAATTAATTCAAAAAGTTATTGGTACATTGCTTACTGTTAAGGTCATTCGTCAAGAAAAAGTGTTGAGAAACTCATAACTAAGGTACATTTTAAAAAATCAAATTAAATCTATCTACTGTTTCAGTTGCTGCTCTCTGAGAATAAAATAAATATGATAAACTATTTTATAACATTCAATTGCAAATCGAATCTTAAAAGTTCACGTTACCTTAAGCCTGTACGTGCAAAGTGCAATTATGATCTCTGCTGCATTTTCAAAACCCCAGGACTTCCTGAGTTAACTGATCTGTGTCAGATTCATCAGAAGGAATGAAGGTTATGGAAAGTTTATGCTGCAATACTCTGTTACTCAGTGAAATGTGTGTGCAAGAATATAATTCGCCGGCATTCTTCTTCGCAGCATCCTCTACACACTAAAATTGTAAGACCACACACATTACCATTCCGTTAAGACATATGAATGTCAATAATGTAATGCACTTAACGTTTCTCTTTTTTTGGTGCAATGACAGCTGTGCCTTACGAAGACCATATTTGCTTTTTCTCTCAGACTGGAATCTATTCTTTTGCATCTCATTTTGTCTGTCTGGCAAGACGTTTAAATTTAAGTAGTGCGCTAAAAATAGCAATGCCTTTACCAGTTACTGACATAGCTGGTGGTTAGACTGTACGTTGTCACAGGACAGTGTAGAGCTTACAAAATCTATTCTAGTTTCTCTGTCAAATCCAGAATTAATTATTTAGGACCACGAGTGCTGTCGGAGTCAGGATAACCAAGTCTGGGTTTTCATTCAGTCCTGCTTTCAACCTGTTTAGAAATGGCCAGTTTTGACTATGTTGCTCCCAGAGGGGGACTAAAATGTGTGGTCGTAAATGGGTGCAAGTTCAGTCCCTGTTTTCCTCAAAGAATTCAACAGCTTGCATTCTGGGTTGAGGGACTCAGAGCCTGAAAGTAACCATGTAGTGAGCTGGTGCTCTGGTCTCTGCAGGACTATCAGCATGTGTAACAATGGATTAACATTTCAATTAGACACAGTTCATTAACTTTGTTATTTTACTTCTTTTCAAATACTGTTTAAGATATTTTAGCGAAAAAGTTGGAAATACTCAGCAAGTCACGCAGCATATGTGGAGAGAGAAGCAGAATTAATGTCTCATGTCGATCACCTTTCATCGCAACTGGGAAAAGTTAGAGATATAATAGGTTTCAAGCAGGATTTCCAGCGTCTGCGGTATTGTGCTTTTTGATTCTGGCCTATTTCACTGCTACTTCTCTTCCAAAAATGCCAACCTTAGAAGTTCTGCTCTTCTCTGTGACAGGATTCCCATTTGTCTCTTTTACCTTATTCACCTTCATTGTTTTCCATTTCCCTCCTTATGTTTGATCAATATCCACCAAAATCTGCTTTCACAGCAACTGTCTTCAGCTCAACTTATTCCATGTGGATTCCATCGAAAACTTTGCTCTTCTCTGTTTCTGATCCACATGATTACAAGTAAATCCTAAATATTCAACAGACCTCGGGCTGTTCTTGTTGCACAGTCAGAAGTCTCACAACACCAGGTTAAAGTCCAGCAGGTTTATTTGGTAGCAAATACCATAAGCTTTCGGAGCACCGCTCCTTCGTCAGATGGAGTGGAAATGTGCTCTCAAACAGTGCAGTGACACAAAATCAAGTTACAGAATACTGATTAGAATGCGAATCCCTAAAGCCAGCCAGGTCTTAAAGATACAGACAATGTGGGTGGAGGGAGCATTAAACACAGGTTAAAGAGATGTGTATTGTCTCCAGACAGAACAGCTAGTGAGATTCTGCAAGCCCAGGAGGCAAGCTGTGGGGGTTACTGATAATGTGACATAAATCCAACATCCCGGTTTAGGCCGTCCTCATGTGTGCGGAACTTGGCTATCAGTTTCTGCTCAGCGACTCTGCGCTGTCGTGTGTCGTGAAGGCCGCCTTGTCCAGAGATCAACATTCTGTTCGTGGTGATGGCACAATCTTGACCTTTCTGTTCATCAGCGTTGACACATACTATGTCAAACCTGTTCCGCTCTGTAGTTTATTTTCATCATTCGACTCATCCAGTATTTTAGCAGAAAGCATTTTCTCTTTCAGGTGTTAAGAAATCGCAAGCTCCAACAAATCATGGGCCCCAAAATGCCTCTAGATTGCTTCCTTTACACTTCTCTCTTATCCCACTCCTCCTAATCTCACCTCTTGATGTATATTCACGATACCCTCTGTGATGCTGAATGATTTGCCCTTCGCATTTACCTTAGCACCTTTAATTTTGAGCTCAGCATGACGTTAAGATCTCCTGTCATCTTCGGCTCCATATCCACTTCTTAGGCCAGGAGTCCTCTCCCAGCTCAATGTACTCTTTCACCGATCTCCAGTGCTCTGCCTACGCCAAGATCTCTCTGGACTCCTAGCTTTTGATCTATTTATTGAGAACTGCCAACATGATGTTGGCCATCTTGATTTCTCTCCTGCTCTCTTTGACGCCAACCTGTCTCCTTGTGCTCAACTTTGTGTTCTCCGGTTTAACCCTAACATCAAACCAACTGAAAAAAGAGGTTGCTACCTGGCTGAATGCCAGCTCACTAACATTTCGTCCTACCTATCCCTGGACCATGATCCCACCACTGAATATCAAACTATTTTTTCCAGAACAGGCACTGACTTCATCGCCTCCTGTGATCATCTCTCCATAGCCTTCCAGCTCATAGTTTCCCCATCCCCAGAGAGCTCGCTTCTACCTACTTCACAAGATCCCTAACAGGTTTGCCCTGGTGAACCAATTGTTTTGGTCTGTTCCTTCTGACTGAACTGATTTCTTCCTGCTTTTGATTTTTTTCTCCACTTGTCCAGTCTCTCCTGGCCTACATTTATGACTCTTCTAAAATCCTTGTTCATTTTAACAGTTTCTGATTTCCTGGCACCTAAGCCGTATCCTCTTCCTCATGGATGGCCAATGTCTCTGCACTGCCATCCCCCACCAGGATGATCTGAGGATTCTCAGTTTCTTCCAGCCAATTTCCATCAATCAGAGCCCTCATCCACCTGGGAGAATTTGACCTCTCTTTGGATAACATCTCTTTTAACTCATCCTACTATTTCAAAATTAAAGGTGTTGCTATGTGCACTCATATTGGGTGCTAGCAATGCTTTCCTTTTTGCAGGTTATGTGGAGCATTCCTTGTTCCCATGCTACTTGGAACTCCTCCCTCAGCTCATTTTCTGATATATTGATGACAGTACCAGTGCCATGTCCTGTTCTCATTCTGAATTGAAGGGCTTCATTAACTTTGCCCACAGTTTCCACTCTGCTCTCAGTTTCACTTTGTCCATCTCTGACTCTTCCCTCCCTTTCTTTGGCTTCTCTGTCTCCATTTCTGGTGATAGGCTATTAAGTAATATTTGTTATGAGCCCACTGACTCCCTCACCTACCTCAACTCTTCCTCACACCCTGCTTCCTGGAAGGACTCCATTCCATTTTCCCAGTTCTTCCATCTCCGCTGGATTCTAATGATGCAGTCGGTTTCCTCTGGGTGCTCCGGTTTCCTCCCACAGTCCAAAGATGTGCGGGTTAGGTTGATTGGCCATGCTAAAATTGCCCCTTAGTGTCCTGAGATGTGTAGGTTAGAGGGATTAGCGGTAAATATGTAGGGATATGGGGTAGGGCCTGGGTGGGATTGTGGTCGGTGCAGACTCGATGGGCCAAATGGCCTCTTTCTGCACTGTAGGGTTTCTATAGTTCTATGGTTCTTCTATACCAGGGCTTTGGACACATCTTTTTTCCTCAACTGAAACCATCACTCTTGCCACGAAGTAAATTGCAGATTAAACTGCAAGGGCAATGTTTTCATAAAGCCACAGGCTGCTGCAAGCAAAGAACTTAAATCCAAGAGTGTATATATAATGGAGAATTAGGAAAGTTGAAAGGGGGTTAAACAAAACAAGATAGTTTAATCTTAAAAAATTGGATGTGCAAAGGTAAAGAGAGAAAATTAATCAAATCTCAGGAATCCTAATTAAGTTGTATTCATATAAATTCACTGACTAGAAAACAAAATAGAAGAACTAAATTTGATTAAAATAGGAAATCATGGTATTGTAGCAGTAATTGAATCTGGGTCAGGATTGGCAGTTAAATATACTTGGATATAAAATGTTAAGGAAAGACAAGTCAAAGGAAAAAGGAGAATGGGGAGTGGTACTTGAGTAGAGAAATGGTCCAAACAAAATATCTGGATTGTGTTGAGGAATAGCAAGAAAATTGGACCATGTTGTAGACTACTGAATAGTGGAAAGCAAATTTCAAATGAAGCTTGTAGACAAATTAAAGAGTCACGTATTAACAATAGAGTTTTAACTGCAGGAGATTTTAATTTTCCAAAATAGGTTGGAAAAGAGAAATATTTGAGGTGATGAAGTGGTGATATCTTGCAACCTGTTTGAGAGAAACAATGTGTTGCTGCATGTTGACCCCACCCACCCCCCAATTTGGGTTTTTATACCGTTTAGAGAGACTGCCAAGTGATCGAAAATGAGATAGGAATGAATAAAGGAGGAGACAGTGAAACAAAATGGCCATACAGCAATGTCTTTAGTTAGAGGGTGTGAGAGAAGCTGACAATTTCTTTGAAGAATCAATTGTAAATGGCTTTGGGAACGACTGAATTTAATTTTGCTTGGAATTATTTGTGCAGCATTGAGGACTGCAAATGCACATAGGTTTAATAGATGTTAAAAGTTTAATTTTGCTTAGAGCTTCAGGATTTTGTGTCAAAATAGGCAGGAGTGTTATAATTGTAATTGCTACTTGTTTTTGCTTGTCATTAATATTGCAGCAGGCAGTGAGCTTGGTTGTTGGATCTACTGCACTGAAATGCATCTTTTGATTTCTTTGGCTGATAGATGCAATTAAGTGCTAGAATATGTATATTACAAATTCTCAATATTCTGTTCGTGTTTGAGAGTATGTAGAGTTCACAGTACCAGTCTTTTAAAGTTGCAATGTAACTTGAAATGATGTGTTGGATTCCTGAAACAGAAGCTAAAATCGCCCTTTGCATTTGGATACAAAGGAGAACAAGAAAACATAGAAGACGAGATAACATTTAAAATTTGCCCCGGTGGCAGTAATTATAATCTTCAGGTGAAATTGGCAAATGTTTTGGTATCATGTGCAGAGATTGCCCGAAGATATTTTTTGCAGACTTCTAATGTATGGAATTTGAGTACATTTTAAAATATTGCATATTGTAAGCATTTAATAAGACCAAGTAGTCCCTCCAGGGACAAATTTACCGATCACGATTATGCAACATGCTTAACTTCGAGCGCTATTCATGAGGAATGCAAAACTACTGTTTGAGGTACTTTACGAGTTAATCAGGTTTAAAAATTTGAATTCTACAATGATGGACAGGATTTTTCACATCCCGTGACGTGTTTTGCGGCGGCAGAGGCAGCTCACCATCGACCAATGGTGGAATCTCCTCATCCCGCAGCTGTCAGCGGGATTTCCCTTTGTTTGCACCCTCCTCTGTTGGGGAACCGTGACGGGGGCAGAACCAGCCAGGAAATCCCATCCAAAATCTTTTTACCTAATTCAAGTTGGTACAGTGAGAGCATTAAGTTTAAGATGATAGTTTTATAGCTTGGCAACTTGCATTTGTAATCATTTTGTTGGTTTATCAGAGAGCAAACTGAAGTTGTTGGTGCTTGGTTCTCAAGTTTGAGATGTGAACATGGTAAATGTGAACCTGTGCTAATGTGGAACCGTAATTAGTTGTATATTATTTTATTCATAGTTTTGTGTAATTCATAGCAAATCAATTATTTCAGTCTATTTTGAGTCAAATGGCTACATGCATTGCAAAGTGTTCTCCGTATATGCCAGTTCCTGTTATTTGGATTTGGGTTTTGATTTGAATGCTTTTAAGTAATTTCAGCAATTTTGCAGGGATAGGTTCTTCCTGAACATGATTAGAGGAATGAATGATACATCTAGAATAGGTAAAAGTTGTGCAGCTTCGGCACATATTTCCTTGTATTGTCTGTTTTTCTTCCTCTTCTCTGAAATGTGGTGTCATTCAAATAAAAAAAGTGCAATGTAAAGTTGCTATAGTCCCAGATGACCATAGGTTGCTCTCCCCTTTTGAGGAGGAGAGCTGGCTGGTGGTGATTTAACCCGAGGATCACCACACCTCAGGCGAAGGGCAAAGGTGAGAAGGCGGGGCCTTCATGAATGACCTCAGCCGGTACAGCAATTGTACCTGCACTGTTGGCGTCGCTCTGCATCACGAACCAGTTGTCTAGCCAACTGAGCTAACCGGTTCATTCAAACACTGTTTCATGGATACCACATGCTTCCGATTCTTTGACAAAATGGTCATTTTTCATTGAGGTCTTTGCAGGGCAGGTTGATGAGTTATAAGCCAGGGTGTTTCACTCTGTTCTTGCATTCAGGTTTCAGTGCTTTGAGTGCAAAAGTGCAACCCTACATCTTGCTATGTACATGGTTACACCTCCACAAGCTAATTGTCATTTGCAAATAAAGTAGCTTTTCTGTCGCTGTTTGTCTAGGTTAGATTTAGAGAAGCTTATAACCATTACACTGCTCTAGATATTTGTACAGCTGAAATTCCATCACACTTGTAAAGCGAGTTTATCAGGGAAAAGAATCAGCAGTTGCAATGCGTTGATAAAGCTACGAGGTGTGCTGTTACATGGACAGATAGGATGTGGGTTTGTGTCTGTAAATTGCCAAGTGACTTGCACGAGATGACTTGCACAATAGTAGAAGTTTTACTAATAATTATAGGGTCAAGATGTGGATCAATTGAGCAGATGGCTGACAGAATGATCAGTCGGATTTGGCATAAATACGTCTATTGTTTTTCTTAAATTGGTCCCGTAATATAAACAAACAGGTCATTTATTCTCTCCACCCCTCCCCTGCCCACAACCATTTATACAAAACAAGAATTTGGTGTATTTTAATCTGCCAGATAAACCCTTGCTGATTTTTTGCAATTTCTTACTGAGTTCAGTTGAAGGGTTAGGCTTTTCCTTGTTATATGTTTGACTGTTTTTAATCCATCCATTTTATAAAATTTGCGAAGGGAAAATGACTCGTCAACCATGAGTATTTGGAAGTTACGGGGAACTACAAAAGAATGACCTGGAGAAGATCGAGGATAGTGAATGCTTCAGTGTCACAATGCACCTAAATAGGTCAAAGTAAATCATTAACTTAATGATTGTTGAGTTCCATGCCTTTGCTTGTGTCACAGAATTTAAATGCTGCTAATGTTTGGGGGTTGTAAATGAAGAACATAATAACTGGAGCAAAGTTCACAGTTAGGAATCATTCAGACTTGTGGCAGTGCAAATACTGCATGACTATTAAAATGAAATTTCAGGCACATTGGTAGGATTAAGAAAAGGTCGTCAGCATACTGTCCTGTAATAATTGACTGCAGGTAGTTTGTTGACCTACTGTTTAAAAACTGGGCGAGTGGAGTTTTTTGATATGAGAAAACATCAGGCTAATTCTTTCTCGAGTAAAGCCTATTATTTTGTTCTTTCATTGGGATCATGTGGAGGAAAGTTCTCAAGTTCTTTTTCTCATGTTTGACAGATTTCTTGCGATGTAATGTTCTAATTGCAGTCAAGTTTTGTTGGAAAGAAACCTGGAATGCAGCTTTTCCAGCTATGCAGTAACTCCAGACAAATTAATGATTCCCTCCCAGGCTTTTCTCGTAGAATGAAATTTAAATTCTGTTCATACATCAATCTACCAGAATAAAAAGCCAGCAAGCTGCTCTGATGAATTGTTTGAAAGGGGAAGAATTTTAGTAATTACTTTCCAGCTTTTCCATAGGACTATAAATAAACCATTTGGCACCTTAAGCCAATTCTGCCACTTGGTTAGATCATGGGTGTTCTGTCCATCAACTCCATTTCACCTGACTTTGATCCATATCCTCTGATAGTCTTAGTGAAACAAAAACTACTCATCACAATGTTGAAATTTTCAGTTAACCCAGCATCAAGTCATTAGGGGGTAAGAATTCCAGATTTAAAGAAGGAAAGCTTCTTGGTTCCACTCGTAAATAACCTAATTCTAATGTTTTCTCCCTATTCTGGAGTCCCCCACCACTGGAAATATTTAATCTGCATGGATGTACACTTATCATCACTGTCTATTATTTCAAAGAGAATTGGATCACCCCTCATTTAATCTTCTAAACTGAAGACAATCAATACAGGTTTACGCAACCTACCCTCACTAAGTTCCTGCATCCGTTGGGTGAAACAGCACTATCTTGATAGTGGCCAGACGTCCCAGTTTTGCCGGGACAGTGCTGCATGTTCATGAAACATCGTGTGCTCCTGTCAATTCCCTCAAAACTGTTCAAATGTCTGGATTTTTAGCTTTCCAATTTATTCTGCAGGATTAGAATGAGATGTTCTACATCCGGGGTTTGCGTCCTAGATCTGGTTCTTTGCCCCACAGTCGTCGCTGTTTGCGTGCTGCTTTGTCCTGCAGTCGGTTCCGCTTTACTCCGCAGCCTGTGCTATTTTTGCGCCACTTTGCCCCGCAGTCAGCACTGTTTGTGCGTCGCTTTGCCCTGCAGTCAGCATAATTTGTGCGCCACCTTGCACCACAGTCAGCGCCATTTGTGTGCCACAGGGGAAGGGAACTGCAGTTATCATGGGAGATTTTAATCTGTTTATATTATTTGCATATAGATTGACCAAACCAAACCAGCAAGGGTGGTGTAGAAAAAGAATTTGTGGAGTACATCAGGGATTGCTTTTTAGAGCAGTACGTTGTGGAACCTACCTGGGAACAGGCTACTTTAGATTTGGTTTTGTGTAATGAAAAAGGATTAATAAGGGATCTGGCAGTTAAGCATCCCACCGGGGGTAGTGACCATAGTATGATAGAATTCCAGAAAGAGTTTGAGGGTGAACACCATAGGTCTATAACCAGGGTCTTCAACTTAAATTAGGGCAATTATAATGATATGAAGGAGAAGTTATGCAAAGTGAACTGGGAACAAGCTAAGATAAAGGTCAGTGGATGAGCATTGGCAGATATTCAGCTGGTCCAAAATGCTCAGCAGGAGTATATCCCAATCAGAAAGAGGGATTCCACAAGAAAGAGGCAAAATCCATGGTTAACACACAAGGTCAAGGATAATGTTAAATTGAAAAGCAGGCTATACAAAGTGGCAAGGAATAGTGGTAGACCAGAGGACTGGGAAGTATCTAGAACCCAGCAGCAAAAGACTGAAAAGCTCATAAGCAGAAAATGGGTGGCACGGTAGCACAGTGGTTAGCACTGCTGCTTCACAGCTCCAGGGTCCCAGGTTCGATTCCCGGCTCGGGTCACTGTCTGTGTGGAGTTTGCACATTCTCCTCGTGTCTGTGTGGGTTTCCTCCGGGTGCTCCGGTTTCCTCCCACAGTCCAAAGATGTGCGGGTTAGGTTGATTGGCCAGGTTAAAAATTGCCCCTTAGAGTCCTGGGATGCGTAGGTTAGAGGGATTAGCGGGCAAATATGTGGGGGTAGGGCCTGGGTGGGATTGTGGTCGGTGCAGACTCGATGGGCCGAATGGCCTCCTTCTGCACTGTAGGGTTTCTATGTTTCTATGAATTTTGAGAGAAAACCTGCATAAAAACAAACAGTAAGAGTTTCAATGGACATATAAATAGGAAGTGGGTGACTATGGTAAATGTGGGACCTCTACTGGACGCCACAAGTGAATTGATAACAGCAGACAAAGAAATGGCGGATATACTAAATACATTTTTCACCATGGAAGACATTGCAAAAATCCCGATGATATCAGGTGGGCTGATTTCAAATAACATGGCAGAACTTGGAAAAATCCCAATCACAAGGGATAGAGTTTTAGAGGAACTGAACAGGCTAAAGGTGGACAAATCATCAGGACCCGATGAACTGCAAAATAGGGTTTTAATGGAAGTGGCTGCAGAGTTTGTGGACCCATTGGTTGAAATTTTTTGTAACTCGCTAAATTCCAGGAAGGTACTAGAAAGATTGGAAAACAACTAATGTGACTCCCTTGTTTAACAATGGAAAAAGGCATAAGCTATAGGCCAGTTAGTTTAACATCTACTATTGGCCAGACGTTGGAGTCAATAATCAAAGAGGAAAGCTGAAGAAATCAAACCAAGTCAACATGGTTTTATGAAAGTTAAATCATGTTTGACAAATTTGCTCGAATTCTTTGAGGATGTAACAAGGAGGGTAGATAGAGAGGAACCTGTAGATGTAGTTAATGTAGATTTCCAAAAGACATTTGACACGGTGCTACCTAAGAGGCTGGTGCATCAAGTAAAAGGCAATGGAATTGGAGGAAGTGTGTTAGCATGTCACATAGAAACAGAGAGTTGAAATATATGGGTTCTTTTCAGAGTGGAAAGATGTAATAGTGGAGCACCACAGGGATCAGTTCTTGGCCCGCAATTGTTCACAATTTACATTAATGACCTGGAGGAAGGTTTTCAGATTTTCCAATGATACAAAGATAGGTGGAAGAGCATGTTGTAATGAGGATATTGTGATTCTGCAAAGGGATACAGATAGATTGGGTGACTTAGGCGAAAAACTGGCAAATGAAGTTTAATGTGGGGAAGTGTGAGGTCATGCACTTGAGTAGGAGGAATCAAAAGGCAGATTATTATCTAAATGGAGAGACTGCAGGTGACTGAAATACAGAGAGAAAAAGATGTTCTCGTGCATCAATCACGAAAAGCTAGCAGGCAGGTCCAACAAGTAGTTAAGAATGCAAACAGCATTTTAGCCTTCATTGCAAAGTGGTTAGAGTTTAAAAATAGGGAGGGTTATGTTGCAATTGTACAGGGTGTTGGTGAGGCCTCACCCTGGGATATTGCATGCAGTTTTAGTCCCTTCACCTAAAAAGGATATAGTAACATTGGAGGCAGTCAGATTTGTCAGGCTAATTCCTGGGAGTGGAGAGGGTAGTCCTATCAAGAGAGACTAAATAGTCTCGGTCTGTATTCCTTGCAAGAGTAAAGGGTGACCTTATTCAAGCATGTAAGACCCTGAGGGGGCTTGACAGGATAGATGGTGAAGTGTTTTCATGAGTGGGAGAGACACAAACAAAGGGACATAGATACAAGGTAAAGAGCTGGTCATTTAAAACTGAGGTGCGTATAAATTCCTTCTAGCAGAGGGTGGTGAATCTCCAGAATTCTCTGCCCCAAGGGTGGTGGAGACCGGATCATTCGAAGTATTCACAGTGAAGGTGGATAAGTATTGATAGATCAGGGAATAGAGACCTCTGGGGAAATGGCACAGAAAAGGAATTGAGGCCGGCATAGACCTGCCATGATTGTATTGAATGGCAGGCCGGCTCAAAGGACCTGGTGGCCAACTCCTGCTTCTATTTGTGTTTTTGTGTGTTCCCGGGATAGTATTGGGATCCTTGCTTTTCCTGATATATATTCATGATCTAGGTCTCAGTGTGCAGGGGACAATTTCAAAGTTTGCAGATGACACAAAACTTGGAAGTATTTTAAATTGTGAAGAGGAAAGTGTTCAACTTCAAAAGGGCATGGACAAGTTGGTGGAGTGGGCAGATAGGTGACAGATGAAGTGTGAGTTGATGCATTTTGGTAGGAAGAATATGGAGAGATAATGCAAAATAAGGGGTAAAATTCTTACAGACCTGGGTGTCTCTATGCATAAGTCATTGAAGCTGGCAAGGCAGGTGGAGAAAGCAGTTAATAAAGATTATAATATTCTGGCCTTTATTAATATGGGCATAGAATACACAGCAAGAAGGTTATGTTGAGAGATTTACAAGAATGTTTCCAGGGATGAGAAACTTCAGTTATGAGGATAGATTGGAGAGGTTGGAACTGTGCTCCTTGGAGAGAAGAAGGCAAAGAGGAGAATTGATTGAGATGTTCAAAATCATGAATGGTCTGGATCGAGTAGACAGAGAGAAACTGTTTCCGCTTGTAAAAAGATCAAGATTGGGAGGGCAAAAGAAGCAAATACGATGCGAGAAAAACCTTTTTCACACGAGTGGTTTGGGTCTGGAATGCACTGACTGGAAGTATGGTGGAGGCCGGATCAATTGAGAAGTTCAAAAGAGCATTAGATGATTAGTTGAGTAGAAACAATGTTCAGGGGTACAGGAATGGCACTCAGCCCTGATACTCGTTTGGAGAGTCTGTACACATGCAATAGGCCAAATGGCCTCCATCTGTGCCACAACAATTCTGTGGTACATTGGGACCTTGTCGGAATCTGAAGAATTTTGGAAAATCAAAACCAAGGCAATTGCTATCTGAGCAGCCACTTTTTAAAAGACCCTCGGATGAAGCCAGTGAAGACCTGGGACTTGTTAGCTTTTAGTTCTAATATTTTTTTTTATTTCTGATCATTTTCTGAGCACCTTTTCCCTGGTGCTTGTAATTGTTTTCAGTTCTCCCTCCCCTTCATTCCCTGATTACAGGTCCAATGAGACAAAAGCTGCAGACGTCTTGGGATATGTTCAGTCTGCACTCCAATTAACTGGTGAGATCTTTTTCTGCACATGTGACTGCCCATTTCTTTCTCTCTTTCCTCTTTGCATCATGTTCTCTCGGGCAGTTATTGTCAAAACCTTCCATTTGTGGCACACTAAAGATTCATTTATTGCAAATTCATAGCTGATTTGCATTAAGTGGTTCAGTGTGAGCATTGCAGGATTGCTGTGGTGTGTGGAGTCACAACTCCCCTGTCTTGTTTGCCTGTTCTGGCAATGAGTATGTATGACATTTGTATAAACAGCTGTTTCTTATCTCCTGCAGCTTTCTGCAGGAAGGGAAAATTCTTTGTGTATTGCACTGATAATCCACTGGAGAAACTAGTTCTAGCCAGCTACAAGTATGGGAATGTTTTATATAGATTGGATCATTGATTTCAAATTTTAAAAAAGAGCTATGAATGAACCAGGGGTTATTGGTGGGTTTAGTGTTCAACCTTTTGGAGCAACAAATCAACAAAGCAATTAGAATGTTGCGGTCATATCAACAAAACAAATGTTTGACCACTGAGTAGTCAGTAATCAGATAACTCCCTGAGCACTGTGATGAGTTTTCGTCACCAACACACAAATATGACTCTTAGTTCTGGAGGTGGTGCAAGGAAGAGCCCCAACTTTGTTTCACAGTCCCAGAGCACTGAGCTGTTAAGAATGTGTTTTTCAGAGAAAGGAGGTGACCTAATAAAGCTGGTTAAGATTGTAAAGTGAATTGTAAAGTTGAATCTGGAACACTAGATCAAGTTAAGAATGGAAGCCATAACAGTAACAAAAAACAAACAGGAAATTTAGGTTTTTTTTAAAGAGGTGATTTGCAAGTGAAATTAACTTCCAGGTAGTCAATTTATACATTCCATGTGGTAGAATGTGTATTCTTCCTGGATGGAGGTATACCTACTTTCCAAAACCTTCCTGCATCCTTGGCTGTGAATCACTGTCTTTGGTTACTGAAGTCAAACTTAAATAGATTGTTTGAGTATACTAAGCTTTACGACTGGGTACTTGACCATCTGTGCTTTATTCCTTCTTTGAGTGAACTGCTGAAAGTGTCATGAATTCCATTAATTTGTTGAAAATTGTAAGATTAGTGTGAATCTGTTTTAAAAAATTATCTTGAACACCTTCAAATAGACACAGTTTGTATGCAGCTTTTTTGAATGTTTAAGCTTTTTGAAATCCATTTACCTGACCTGCATCTCTGTGATTTCTTAATTATTGTTTGCATCATTCAACTAATAGTTTTTCCAGTCCCTTTATAAACTGGAGCTTCAAGAATAAAGCATGCCTATTATAAACTACACTGGCCTTACGGATGATATCACTGATGCTGTAATCAAGTTATCTCATGATCTTTTCATCAGCCTCTTCAGACTATAAAAAATAGGAACAAAAGTAGGCCCTTTGGCACCTCAAGCCTGCTCCGCCATTCAATAGGATCATGGCTGATCTGACATTCCTCACATACACTTTCCTGCCCTTTCCCATAACTCTTGATTCCCTTACTGATCAAAAAAAATCCATCTATTTCAGCTTTATATACACATTGACTGTGGCAAACAAACCACTTAGTATAGGCTCTCTGTGGCAATGAGTTCCAAAGATTCTCACCCTTCTGAGAAAAGAAATTCCTTCTTGTCTCGGTCTTAAATTGGTACCCCTTTATTCTGAGACTAGACCCTTTGGTCCTAGATTCTCCCATGAGGGGAAACATCCTCTCAGCCGTTACCCTGTCAAGCCCCTTAAGAATTGTATATGTTAAAATGAGATCATCTCCCATTCTTCTAAATTCCAATGAGTAGACTCCCAACCTGTTTAATCTTTCCTCATAAGACAATCCTTCCATCGTGGGGATCATCCTAGTGTGCCTTCTCTGAACTGACTCCAATGAAATAATATCTTTCCTTAAATAAGGGGACCAAAACTGCTTACAGTACGAACAAGGAGTAGTACTAAACCATTCGGCCCCTTGAGCCTGCTCATCATTTAATAAGGTCATAGCTGATGGCAACCTCAAGTCTGTGCTCCATCTACCCTCGATAACCTTTCACCCTCTTGCTTATCAAGAATCGATCCACTTCTGCCTTAAAAATAACACAGAATAGTTGAGCTACAGCTTGACCTACCGCTGCGCTGTGTGAAAGATAACATCTTCCAATAATAAAGATGATCTTACAAAGAAAGTAATATTTTTTCTGGACAGTAGTGTAGGTGACCTGTCTATTGACCCAATTTCCTTGTAATCCTGAAGGTGCGTGAAAACAGCCTACTGTAACATCATAGCTCTTAATACCCTAGTCTGTTGGATAGTGCCTGGACTCTGTCACCCGTATGATGGCATGATTAATATCAGTGGTGTTTGAGGAAGATGATGGGCATAAATGCTGATGTGACTTACCATGACAAATATGTTGACCCACTTTTAAAGTGTAACATATAAATTTTGCAGCTGAATTTAGATGTTATAGGATTGTGACTTTTTTCTTAATATTGTTTTTGTCTGTACAGTAAACAGTTTAATATTTTTATTCTCAAGCAATGCATTACCAGTATGTGGTGATATCAAGGTGTTCTTCTGTGTATTTTTTGGAGAAGGTGAAGCAGTCTGTTAGGGCGCAGTAGTTTATTGGTTATGTATTGAGCAAGTAATCCAGAGGCCTAGCCTCCTAATCCAGGGGATACATGTTCAAATCCAATATGATGGTCTGAAAATTTAAATTCAGTTTTTAAAAAATTGGCCATGTGTCTGATGAATTGTAATAAAAACCTAACTGCCACACTAACACCTTTTGGGGAGGTTAACGTAACCTATGCTGTCTGTCAAAACTGACTCAACTCCCACATCAACATAATTCATTCCTGAAGTGGCACAAACAAACCACTTAGTATAGGAATAGGCAAAAAAATGCTGGCCTTGCCAAGCAACACTTGCATCTTAAAAATGAATTTGAAAAGTGAAACATTACTGTATGTACAGTACTGCATTTTTGGATTTGTTTGAAACAGATGTTTCAATTGAAATTGCATCATGTAAATAGAGCAAATTTATTTTGTGACCAGTAAGAACAAAGTAAGTACTTTCTACAATAAACCTTTTGTTTCAATGCGAATTTGGATCAAGCTGTTCCAAGATATGTAATTCAAATCGGCTATGTTTCTTTTCATTTGTTTAACATCCCATCTCTGCAAACATTGTTGGCCTTACCTAGGACTGAGGGTGGAATGGATTGTGGAGTTCCTGGCTTGCCTTATGCTGGCTGCTCTGATCAGTCCAAGTCATGCTTTTATACTAAAGAAAATGCTATGTATGCTGCAGCCTCTCAACCAATGTTCACTCTCGTTTTCTTTGATTAGGCATGGCATGTTCATTTCAGTGCAAAGTACCTTTTTTTTGTTTGGCCCCACATGTGAAATATCCTAAAAGGGGGACTATTTGTGAGCAGCCTGTGTGTTAACTTGCTGCATTGCAACATGGAAGTTGTGCGTGCAATTTAGAGAGAACATTAATCTTGACCTGGCAATTTATGAACTTGTTTTCTGTTTTCCCATCTCGGAAATGATGTTGAGGCTGTAGTCAACT
>NW_027594397.1:10000-18154 GCF_964213995.1 Mustelus asterias | reverse complement strand
GGGGAAAGGGGGGGGGGGTTTGAGGGGGGTGGAGGCTGAGAGGGTGGTTCCCTGTCATTTTGGGGGGGAAGGGGGGGGATATAGAATGAGGGGGTGAGGGGCACGGTTTGAAAATGGGGGGGGGTCTCTCTCTAAAATAAAAGTGAAGTAAAGTTTATTTATTAGTCACAAGTAGGCTTACATTCCCAGTGAAGACAGGAATGAGGAGGGAATTTCTTCTCTCGGAGGGACGGTGGGGGGGGCACCGTCTGTGGGATTCTCTCCCCCAGAGGTGGCTGTGGGGGGGGGGGGGTGGGGTCATAGAATCCCTACAGTGCAGGAGGAGGCCATTCAGCCCATTGAGCCTGCACCGACAACAATCCCACCCAGGTCTTATTCCCGCAACCCACTGAGTTGACAGGGAAACGGTATGGCATTTTAAAAAAAAATTGGCTTCATTCAGGACGAACGGGATCTCGGGTCATGGGTGTCCAGGTACCTTGTTAACTTTCCCTTAACTCCCAACTCCAAATGATGGGGTTGCGAGGGATGTTGGTCTGTGACCTCGCCAACCTTGGATTGATATACAGGGCGATGGTAAATGATAGATGGACTGTGACCCCACACTTGGTAAATGATAGACGGACTGTGACCCCACACTTGGTAAATGATAGACGGACTGTGACCCCACACTTGGTAAATGATAGACGGACTGTGACCCCACACTTGGTAAATGATAGACGGACTGTGACCCCACACTTGGTAAATGATAGACGGACTGTGACCCCACACTTGGTAAATGATAGACGGACTGTGACCCCACACTTGGTAAATGATAGATGGACTGTGACCCCACACTTGGTAAATGATAGACGGACTGTGACCCCACACTTGGTAAATGATAGATGGACTGTGACCCCACACTTGGTAAATGATAGATGGACTGTGACCCCACACTTGGTAAATGATAGACGGACTGTGACCCCACACTTGGTAAATGATAGATGGACTGTGACCCCACACTTGGTAAATGATAGATGGACTGTGACCCCACACTTGGTAAATGATAGATGGACTGTGACCCCACACTTGGTAAATGATAGACGGACTGTGACCCCACACTTGGTAAATGATAGATGGACTGTGACCCCACACTTGGTAAATGATGGACTGACTGTGACCCCACACTTGGTAAATGATAGACTGACTGTGACCCCACACTTGGTAAATGATAGATGGACTGTGACCCCACACTTGGTAAATGATAGATGGACTGTGACCCCACACACTTCTTTATTTTCTCGCGTCACAAGAGCGGTGCAGTGGGATGAGATTGGGATTGATACGACAAACATGGATACCACTGACTGCCTGACCTCACTCCGTACTCGGCTATGGTAAAGAATTGTCAACAAGGATTCCTGAGATCTACATGTCAAGCCCACCATGTGATGTCGGAGTGTATTGTGAAGCTTCCTTTGCACTCCATGTTAAGAACTATCTGGAAAATGGCACTGGAACTCTGTCAGCTGCTCTAAAAATAGGATGATGTTAGGTCAGGGGGTATTTGTGGATGAGAAGCCTGCTCCATGAAATTGAGCCCATTCCCCTGTGTAACATACCTACCAGCACCCGTACCAGCATGCTGCATTGTTAACAGGTCCCCCCCCCCGCCCACCGCCCAGTCACCTGGCATCCCTTCTCCAGCTTACACACCAGCCGGCACCTCCTCTCAAGTTAACGGAAGGCTCAAACCCGCCCGGTAGAATTTAAATTAGAATCAAAACCCCAGGACGTACAGCACTAATCCCATAATGGTGACCGTGATTTTCAGTTTTACAAAAACCCAACCCAATGTCCCAGGGCGGCACGGTAGCACAGTGGTTAGCACTGCTGCTTTACAGCTCCAGGGACCTGGGTTTGATTCCCGGCTCGGGTCACTGTCTGTGTGGAGTTTGCACATTCTCCTCGTGTCTGCGTGGGTTTCCTCCGGGTGCTCCGGTTTCCTCCCACCGTCCAAAGATGTGCGGGTTAGGTTGATTGGCCAGGTTAAAAATTGCCCTTAGTGTCCTGGGATGCGTAGGTTAGAGGGATCAGTGGGTAAATATGGAGGGATATGGGGGTAGGGCCTGGGTGGGATTGTGGTCGGTGCAGACTCGATGGGCCGAATGGCCTCTTTCTGCACTGTAGGGTTTCTATGATTCTATGATTGAGGGGAAGGGGGAAATCTGCCTTTCTTACCAGGTCTATATCTGACTCCAGATGATCTCTCCCACCACCGCGCCGCACCCCCCCCCATCTCCCCCCCACCCCGTCCCCCCACCAACACAACCCCACACACAGCAATGTGGTTCACTGCTAACTTACTCCCCCTCTGAAACGGTCGAAGACGCGCACAACTCGAGGGGGAAATTAGGGATGGACAACTGATCTCGGGGGCCGGCGACACAGGGTAATTTTTAAAGTTCAGGATGCCAAAAAGGCTCATCTCCAGTGGTTCTTCCCCCCTCCGCATGCCCTCAATCACCATCACCCTCTCCCCTCACCCACCGCCCCGCCCTGCCCCGCACCCCCAATTCACGGCAGACCACAAACAGAGCCTGCGCTGTACTGAGAAAAAAACTAATTCTTTTTATTGGACTTAGTTAAAACTGCTCTGCACTGGCACTCCAACTCTTCTCTACTCTCGATGAGTGTAGACTGCTTGTCCAAACTCAACGCTGTTCACTGAGAAACCTGTGTATGAGAGAGAGAACAGCGGTTTAACATGGTTCATAGCCCCGGAGGTCACGCTTCAGAGACACGGCGAGGCGGGGGGGCTGGACTGAAAACCCTGTTGGGTTTCATACAATCCCCTGCAGTGCAGAAGGAGGCCATTTGGCCTATCGAGCCTGCACCGAATCTCCGACACAGCATCCTTCCCAGGCCCAACCTCCTGCCCTATCTCTGTAATCACACGGCCAATCTCTTCCCACCCCCCACTCCTCCCCATAACCTGCACATCTTTGGACACTAAGGGACAATTTACCACGGCCAATCTACCTAACCTACACATCTTTGGACACTAAGGGACAATTTACCACGGCCAATCTACCTAACCTACACATCTTTGGACACCAAGGGGCAACTTAGCACGGCCAATCCACCTAACCTGCACATCTTTGGACACTAAGGGGCAACTTAGCACGGCCAATCCATCAGGGGACGGCACGGTAGCACAGTGGTTAGCACTGCTACTTCACAGCTCCAGGGTCCCGGGTTCGATTCCCGGCTCGGGTCACTGTCTGTGTGGAGTTTGCACATTCTCCTCGTGTCTGCGTGGGTTTCCTCCGGGTGCTCCGGTTTCCTCCCACAGTCCAAAGATGTGCGAGTTAGGTTGATTGGCCAGGTTAAAAATTGCCCCTTAGAGTCCTGAGATGTGTAGGTTAGAGGGATTAGCGGGTAAATATGTGGGGGTAGGGCCTGGGTGGGATTGTGGTCGGTGCAGACTCGATGGGCCGAATGGCATCCTTCTGCACTGTAGGGTTTCTATGATTTCTAACCTGCACATCTTTGGACACTAAGGGGCAATTTAGCATGGCCAATCCAGCTAACCTACACATCTTTGGACACTAAGGGGCAATTTAGTCTGGCCAATCCACCTAACCTGCACATCTTTGGACACTAAGGGGCAATTTAGCACGGCCAATCCACCTAACCTGTACATCTTTGGACACTAAGGGACAATTTAGCATGGCCAATCCACCTAACCTGCACATCTTTGGACACTAAGGGGCAATTTAGCATGGCCAATCCACATAACCTGCACATCTTTGGACTGTGGGAGGAAACCGGAGCACCCGGAGGAAACCCACGCAGACACGGGGAGAACGTGCAGACTCTGCACAGACAGTGACCGAAGCCGGGAATCGAACCCAGGTCCCTGGAGCTGTGAGGCAGCAGTGCTAACTACTGTGCTGACTTGGCTACTAGACAATCGGGGCAGGGGCTTCGGTGAACAGGGGAACAGTAGCTCAAGTAATGCTTACATCCGGGTTAGAAGCAGGAGTGTATCGGCCTCTCAGCCTCTCAAGCCTACCCCGCCATTTGATAAACTCGGGGCTGATCTGATTGTAAACCTGCCCCCACATTCCCGCCTAACCGCCCCCCCGATAATCTTTCACCCCGCCCCCCCTTGTTAATCAAGAATCTATCTCGCTCTGCCTTAAATATATTCAGAGACTCCGCCTCCACCGCCTTTCGAGGGAGAGAGTTCCAGAGACTCAGCACTCTCTGACAGAAAATACTTCTCCCCATTTCCATTTTCAATAGCTCCCCCCACTTATTTTTAAACACTAACCCTCCCCCCCACTCCCCCCACACCCAGTTCTAGATTCTCCCACAAGAGGAAACATCCTCTCCACATCCACCCCGTCAAGACCCCCCTCAGGATCTTAACGGTTTGGATCAAGTCGCCTCTCACTCTTCCAAACTCCAGCGGATACAAGCCTGGCCTGTCTCGACCATTCCCGGGAAGACAGCCCACCCATTCCTGGAGTTAGTCTGGTCAAACTTCTCGAAACTGCTTCCAACACATTTATATCCTTCCTTAAATAAGGAGGCCAATACCTTCCACAATACTCCAGATGTGGTCTCACCAACACTGTCTGCAATACTCCAGATGTGGCCTCACCAATACCTTCCACAATACTCCAGATGTGGTCTCACCAATACTGTCCACAATGCTCCAGATGTGGTCTCACCAATACTGTCCACAATACTCCAGATGTGGCCTCACCAATACTGTCCTCAATACTCCAGATGTGGTCTCACCAACACTGTCCACAATACTCCAGATGTGGTCTCACCAACACTGTCCTCAATACTCCAGATGTGATCTCACCAACACTGTCCTCAATACTCCAGATGTGGCCTCACCAATACTGTCCACAATACTCCAGATGTGGTCTCACCAATTCTGTCCTCAATACTCCAGATGTGGTCTCACCAACACTGTCCTCAATACTCCAGATGTGGCCTCACCAATACTGTCCACAATACTCCAGATGTGGCCTCACCAACACTGTCCACAATACTCCAGATGTGGCCTCACCAATACTGTCCACAATACTCCAGATGTGGTCTCACCAACACTGTCCTCAATACTCCAGATGTGGCCTCACCAATACTGTCCACAATACTCCAGATGTGGTCTCACCAACACTGTCCTCAATACTCCAGATGTGGCCTCGCCAATACTGTCCTCAATATTCCAGATGTGGCCTCACCAATACTGTCCGCAATACTCCAGATGAGGCCTCACCAATACTGTCCGCAATACTCCAGATGTGGTCTCACCAACACTGTCCACAATACTCCAGATGTGGTCTCACCAATACTGTCCTCAATACTCCAGATGTGGTCTCACCAATACTGTCTGCAATACTCCAGATGTGGTCTCACCAATACTGTTCACAATACTCCAGATGTGGCCTCACCAATACTGTCCTCAATACTCCAGATGTGGCCTCACCAACACTGTCCACAATACTCCAGATGTGGTCTCACCAATACTGTCCACAATACTCCAGATGTGGTCTCACCAACACTGTCCTCAATACTCCAGATGTGGCCTCGCCAATACTGTCCTCAATATTCCAGATGTGGCCTCACCAATACTGTCCGCAATACTCCAGATGAGGCCTCACCAATACTGTCCGCAATACTCCAGATGTGGTCTCACCAACACTGTCCACAATACTCCAGATGTGGTCTCACCAATACTGTCCTCAATACTCCAGATGTGGTCTCACCAATACTGTCCGCAATACTCCAGATGTGGTCTCACCAATACTGTTCACAATACTCCAGATGTGGCCTCACCAATACTGTCCTCAATACTCCAGATGTGGCCTCACCAACACTGTCCACAATACTCCAGATGTGGTCTCACCAATACTGTCCACAATACTCCAGATGTGGTCTCACCAACACTGTCCACAATACTCCAGATGTGGTCTCACCATGGCCCTATGCAAATAAAGAATAACCTCCCTACTTTTGTAATGAATTCCCCTCGCGATAAACAATAACATTCTATTCGCTTTCCCAATTACTGGCTGCACCCGCATACTTGTGGTTCATGCACCCGGACACCCAGATCCCTCTGCACCTCCCAGCTCGGCGATCATTTGCCACTGAGATAATAGCTTGTTTTTAATTCTTCCTGCCAAAGTGGACAATTTCACATCTGCCCACATTATACCCCGTTTGCCAGATCTTGTCGCACTCACTTGACCGATCTATCCCTTTGTAGCCTCCTGAAGTCCTCGTCACAACTTACTTTCCAATTTAACTTTGTGTCATCAGCAAATTCAGCGCCGTGGACAGTGGGTCCGTCCCTTGGAACTTGTCGCTCGTTGGAATGTATCTATTCTGTGTATTCTGAAATACCAACTCAAATGTCTGAGAGGGCATCTCTATCGACTTGTCCATTAAACTAACTTGCCAGTTCGCATCAGCTAGCTCTGAAACCACGTCCCCACAAATGCCCTTATTTAAGTTTAGGATGGTAGTCTTAGACCCACTTTTCTCTCCATCAAACTGGAGGTAAATTTCAATCATATTATGATTTGCTACCCATGAAATCATTAATAAACACCATCTCGCTGGTCAATAAACATCTAGTATTGCCTATTCCCTGCCAGTCACCAAAACGTATAGCTCCGAGAAACTATTCTGATAAAAAGTCCATCAATCCCACATCGATGCTACATTTGCCCCTCTGCCCGTTCTACAGTCAGACCCCAGCTCCTCCCTCACAAAGAAGAATTAAAGAACAAAGAACAATACAGCACAGGAACAGGCCCTTCAGCCCTCCAAGCCCGCGCCGCTCCCTGGTCCAAACTAGACCATTCTTTTGTATCCCTCCATTCCCACTCCGTTCATGTGGCTATCGAGATAAGTCTTAAACGTTCCCAGTGTGTCCGCCTCCACCACCTTGCCCGGCAGCGCATTCCAGGCCCCCACCACCCTCTGTGTAAAATACGTCCTTCTGATATCCGTGTTAAACCTCCCCCCCGCCTCACCTTGAACCTATGACCCCTCGTGAACGTCACCACCGACCTGGGAAAAAGCTTCCCACTGTTCACCCTATCTATGCCTTTCATAATTTTATACACCTCTATTAGGTCACCCCTCATCCTCCGTCTTTCCAGTGAGAACAACCCCAGTTTAGCCAATCTCTCCTCATAACTAAGCCCTTCCATACCAGGCAGCATCCTGGTAAACCTCCTCTGCACTCTCTCTAAAGCCTCCACGTCCTTCTGGTAGTGTGGCGACCAGAACTGGACGCAGTACTCCAAATGCGGCCGAACCAACGTTCTATACAACTGCAACATCAGACACCAACTTTTATACACTATGCCCCGTCCTATAAAGACAAGCATGCCATATGCCTTCTTCACTACCTTCTCCACCTGTGACGTCACCTTCAAGGATCTGTGGACTTGCACACCCAGGTCCCTCTGCGTATCGACACCCTTTATGGTTCTGCCATTTATCGTATAGCTCCCCTCTTTGGTCGAAAGCTTCAGGTTTCTAGGTGTCCAGATCACCAACAACCTGTCCTGGTCCCCCCCATGCCGACACTATAGTTAAGAAAGCTCCACCAACGCCTTTACTTTCTCAGAAGACTAAGGAAATTTGTCATGTCAGCAACGACTCACCAACTTTTACAGATGCACCATAGAAAGCATCTTGATACCTCACAGCTTGGTCTGGCTCTTGCTCCGCCCAAGACCGTAAGATCGTGAATGTAGCCCCAATCCATCACACAAACCAGCCTCCCATCCATTGACTCTGTCTACACTTCCCACCACCTCAGAAAAGCAGCCGGCATCATCAAGGACCCCACACACCCCGGACATTCTCTCTTCCACTTTCTTCCGTCGGGAAAAAGATACAAAAGTCTGAGGTCACGTACCGACCGACTCAAGAACAGCTTCTTCCCTGCTGCCATCAGACTTTTGAATGGACCCTACCTTGTATTAAGTTGATCTTTCTCTACACCCTAGCTATGACTGTATCATTCTCCATTCTCTCCTTCTCTGAATGTTAAACTTTGTCTGTATAGCGCGCCAAACTATACTTTTCTGTACAATACATGTGACAATAATAAATCAAATCAAATCAGGC
>NW_027594397.1:2500-5000 GCF_964213995.1 Mustelus asterias | reverse complement strand
TCGGATTTGCGCAGAATGCAAACCGCACTTTTATCGACCAGACCGGGCACAATTGGTCAAGGCCACTCGCCCTTTCGAGAGGCTGAGTGTGGATTTTAAGGGCCCCCTTCCCTCAACGGACCGGAACGTCTATTTCCTCAATATAATAGATGAGTACTCCCGGTTCCCGTTTGTTGTCCCCTGTGCGGACACGTCGACTGCCACCGTCATTAAGGCATTCAGTGAACTTTTTACCCTGTTCGGGTACCCCTGCTACATTCATAGCGACAGGGGCTCGTCGTTCATGAGCAACGACTTGAGGCAATTCCTGCTCTCATTCGGGATTGCCTCTAGTAGAACCACGAGCTACAACCCTAGGGGTAACGGACAGGTGGAAAGGGAGAATGCTACAGTCTGGAAGGCTGTCCTACTGGCACTGAAATCCAGGGGCCTTCCAGTCTCCCGTTGGCAGGAGGTCCTTCCAAATGCGCTCCATTCTATCCGCTCCCTCCTGTGTACGGCAACCAATGCTACTCCCCACGAGAGGATGTTCTCGTTGCCTCGGAAGTCGTCCTCGGGGATCTCATTACCAGCCTGGTTGACGTACCCAGGACCCGTCCTTCTGCGGCGACATGTGAGGGCTCGCAGGTCCGACCCCTTGGTCGAACCGGTCCAACTCCTCCACGCCAACCCTCAGTATGCCTATGTGGCATATCCTGACGGGCGAGAGGACACTGTCTCCATTCGAGACCTGGCGCCCGCAGGGGACGTAGCAACTCCTGTCGCTCCCATACCCCCAGTCACGAATCCCCTACTACTTATTCCTTCCCCAGACGTGGCGCGGTCAGCACCGGGACCAGTGCATAACAGTTATACTCCCATGTACAGCTTGCCTGAGACTCGGAGATCGGCGCCACCACAGAAGGTTCCAGGATCCCCTGCACCATCACCTCACCAGGGTCAACCGGCCCGGGAGTCCTTGAGGGGACAGCCGGACGCTGTTTTGGAGAGAACGCCACCGCAAGCACCTGCTCCGGTTTCGCAACCGGTGTTGAGGAGATCACAGCGACGGTGCGGTCCTTCAGACCGTCTGGACTTGTGAATTTTGTACATATGTGACCTGTTTTTTTGCACCCCGCCGGCCTTTGTTTTTAAAGGAGGGGTGAATGTGGTGAACCATCGTTGGTTACCACTGGGGGTTGTTCTTATGTTACTGTTGGGTTAGGGTGTTGTCACTGTGGGGGTTGTATAATGTTGTTGGGTTAGGGTGTTTACCTGTTGTAAATGTTATTATGGCACATCCCGGTCGGGCCCCGCCTCCGGGGGAGAGGTATAAGACCCTCTGCTCCGGCAGGACCCCTTTAGTCTGAACTGGTGTACTCGTGTTAGTTAGTTCGATTGTTTGATAATAAAAGCCTTCAATAACTGAAGCCTTGTTCCACGTGCTTGATTGTCGCGCATCACTCACATGAGAGAGAGAGACACACACACGAGAGAGAGACACACACGAGAGAGAGAGACACACGAGAGAGAGAGACACACACTCGCGAGAGAGAGACACACACACACGAGAGAGAGAGACACACACACACACGAGAGAGAGAGACACACACAAATGAGAGAGAGAGACACACACACACGAGAGAGAGACACACACACGCGAGAGAGAGAGAAACACACACACGAGAGAGAGACACACACACGAGAGAGAGACACACACACACGAGAGAGAGAGAAACACACACACGAGAGAGAGAGACACACACACACGAGAGAGACACACACACACGAGAGAGAGAGACACACACACGAGAGAGAGAGACACACACACACGAGAGAGAGAGAGACACACACGAGAGAGAGAGACACACACACGAGAGAGAGACACACACACACACACGAGAGAGAGACACACACACACACGAGAGAGAGAGACACACACACGAGAGAGACACACACACGAGAGACACACACACGAGAGAGACACACACACGAGAGAGAGACACACACACACACGAGAGAGAGTCACACACACACACGAGAGAGAGACACACACACACACGAGAGAGAGACACACACACACACAAGAGAGAGACACACACACACGAGAGAGAGACACACACACGAGAGAGAGAGACACACACACGAGAGAGAGAGAGGCACACACGAGAGAGAGAGACACACACGAGAGAGAGACACACACACGAGAGAGAGAGACACACACACACGAGAGAGAGAGACACACACACACGAGAGAGAGAGACACACACACGAGAGAGAGAGACACACACACGAGAGAGAGACACACACACACACGAGAGAGAGACAAACACACACACGAGAGAGAGAGACACACACACGAGAGAGAGAGACACACACGAGAGACACACACACGAGAGAGACACACACACGAGAGAGAGACACACACACACACGAGAGAGAGTCACACACACACACGAGAGAGAGACACACACACACACAGAGAGAGACACACACACTAGAGAGAGAGACACACACACGA
>NW_027594396.1:0-18157 GCF_964213995.1 Mustelus asterias | reverse complement strand
AGCTGATTGGTCCGATCGAACATTTAAAAATAAACGGTCGCCAGAGGAAAAAAACTGAAAAAAATTCAAATTCCCGAAAACCCAAAAAAACCCCAAAAAAACCCCCCAATCCCCGCCCCGCCCCCAATCCCCGCCCCGCCCCCAATCCCCGCCCCCAATCCCCGCCCCGCCCCCAATCCCCGCCCCGCCCCCAATCCCCCGCCCCCAATCCCCGCCCCGCCCCCAATCCCCGCCCCGCCCCCAATCCCCGCCCCGCCCCCAATCCCCGCCCCGCCCCGCCCCCAATCCCCGCCCCGCCCCCAATCCCCGCCCCGCCCCCAATCCCCGCCCCGCCCCCACTCACACCGACAGTTTTATAAATATTTCCTCCGCTTCCGGGTCGCAGGTGACGGGAGTTCATCCAAATTCACCCGCCGCCCGGAGCCCCCCAGGCCCGCCGCTCCCAGACCCGGAGCCCCCCCAGACCCGCCGCTCCCAGGCCCGGAGCCCCCCAGACCCGCCGCTCCCAGACCCGCCGCCCGGAGCCCCCAGACCCGCCGCTCCCAGGCCCGGAGCCCCCCAGACCCGCCGCCCGGAGCCCCCCAGACCCGCCGCCCGGAGCCCCCAGACCCGCCGCTCCCAGACCCGGAGCCCCCAGACCCGCCGCTCCCAGACCCGGAGCCCCCAGACCCGCCGCCCGCGATGGCCCGGGCCGGCGCTGAGCTGCTGCTGGACTCCAGTATCCGCCTGTGGGTGGTTTTTGCCCATTGTGCTGATCAGCTTCTCGGTGGGGCTGATCCGGCACAACCTCAGCCGCTTGTTCCAGGGGGAGAGGAGACTGCAACTGGAGCAGCTGTCTGACAGGTTAACACTAACTAGCTTAACCCACCTCACTAACCTAACCACATCACCCCGTCAGCGAAACCTAACCCGGTTAACACTGACCCCGTCAGCATAACCTAACCCGCTTCACTAACCTAACCCGATTAACACTAACCCGGTCAGCGTAACCTAACCCGCTTCACTAGCCTAACCCGGTTAACACTGACCCCGTCAGCGTAACCTAACCCGGTTAACACTAACCCCGTCAGCGTAACCTAACCCAAATAACACTAACCCCGTCAGCGTAACCTAACCTGGTTAACACTGACCCCGTCACTGTAACCTAACCCGGTTAACACTAACCCAGTCAGCGTAACCTAACCCGATTAACACTAACCCGGTCAGCGTAACCTAACCCAAATAACACTAACCCAGTCAGCGTAACCTAACCCAGTTAACTTAACCTAGTCGGCGTAACCTAACCTGATTAACACTAACCCAGTCAGCGTAACCGAACCCAATTAACTTAACACAACCCAGTCAACAACACTAACTCGGTTAACGCTAACCCAGTCAACATAACTTAACCCTGTCAACTTAACTTAACCCAGTCAATGTAACACCTAACCTGATCAACTTAACACTAACTTGGTTGAAAAAACCAAACTATAACCTGACTTGCTCGATGTTAACCCAACCAAACCCAGTAGGCAAACCTAGTCAATTTAACCTAACCTGGTCAACATAAACAACCCAAGTCAATGTGACCAAACCCGGTTAACGCAAACGCAGTCAACATAACCTAACCCGGTCAATGTAACCAAACTTGATAACCTGATTTGCTCGATGTTAACTTAATCTGGTCAACATAGGCAACCCAAGTCAATGTGACCTAACCCGGTTAACAGTAACGTTCTGACCAATTATTGACAATAATGACAAATTTAACACAACCTGGTTAATATAACCAAAATCTGGTTAATGTAATCCAGCCTGATTAATATAATTTAACCTGCTCAATGTTAGCCTAGATGGGTCAATATGGTTAATGACAAGTTATTCTAGCCTGGTTAATATAACTTAAATCTGGTTAACATAATCCAGCCTCATTAATATAGATACTTTAACCTGTTCAATGTTAGCGGCCTATGGGATGGGTCAGTGTGGTTAATAACAAAATTTATCACTACCTGGTTAATCGATCCTGGTTAATATAATCTGAATGATCTAAAACCGTTACTCTAACTTAACCTGTTCACCCTCAGCAACACTCACAGGTCAATGTCATCAATGAGAAGTTTATCCCAACCTGGTTACTCAAACCTGGTTATTATAACCATGATCTGGTGAAGATAACCTAACCCAGTCAATCTGAGCTAACCCGGTTTACACCAGCAGGTTCCAGACCGTGTTACTGTCACAGTGATTGGATAAGTTTAAGTTTATTTATTAGTGTCACAAGTCGGCTTACATTAACACTGCAATGAAGTTACTGTGAAAATCCCCTGGTGGCCACACTCCGGTGCCTGTTCGGGTACACTGAGGGAGAATTTAGCACGGCCCAATGCACCCTAACCAGCACGTCTTTCAGACTGTGGGAGGAAACCGGAGCACCCGGAGGAAACCCACGCAGACACGGGGAGAATGTGCAGACTCCACACAGACAGTGACCCGAGCCGGGAATCGACCCCGGGTCCTTGGCGCTGTGAGGCAGCAGCGCTAACCGCTGTGCTACCGGTATAATGAGTTGTGTTTCTCTCTCTCTCTCTCTCTCTCTCTCCTCACCCGTACCCCAGCCTCCACATTTAATGTGTGATCTTGTCTCTCTCAAATTCCAGCCAGATTTTGCTGCGAAGCCGGAATTTACGGGAACATGGGAAGTATCTCCCTCGGCAGGTGAGGCGGGGTGGTGGGGGGGGTTACCATTGACCAGGCTGAGAGTTCGTCACTTTAGACCGGGGGACACACCTTGGGGGTAGAGAGACTTCATGGAGGCTTTTCGGAATAGGAAGGGGTTTCGAGAGGGTGGACATCGAGAAGATGTTTTCTCTTGAGTGTGCATGTGTCAGGGAGTGGGGGAGAATGTGGGACTCGCTCCCACGGGGAGTGGGGGAGAATGTGGGACTCGCTCCCACGGGGAGTGGGGGAGAATGTGGGACTCGCTCCCACGGGGGGAGTGGGGGAGAATGTGGGACTCGCTCCCACGGGGAGTGGGGGAGAATGTGGGACTCGCTCCCACGGGGAGTGGGGGAGAATGTGGGACTCGCTCCCACGGGGAGTGGGGGAGAATGTGGGACTCGCTCCCACGGGGAGTGGGGGAGAATGTGGGACTCGCTCCCACGGGGGGAGTGAGGGAGAATGTGGGACTCGCTCCCACGGGGAGTGGGGGAGAATGTGGGACTCGCTCCCACGGGGAGTGGGGGAGAATGTGGGACTCGCTCCCACGGGGAGTGGGGGAGAATGTGGGACTCACTCCCACAGGGAGTGGGGGAGAATGTGGGACTCGCTCCCACGGGGAGTGGGGAGAATGTGGGACTCGCTCCCACGGGGAGTGGGGGAGAATGTGGGACTCGCTCCCACGGGGAGTGGGGAGAATGTGGGACTCGCTCCCATGGAGAGTGGGGGAGAATGTGGGACTCGCTCCCACGGGGAGAGTGGGGAGAATGTGGGACTCGCTCCCACGGGGAGTGGGGGAGAATGTGGGACTCGCTCCCACGGGGAGTGGGGGAGAATGTGGGACTTGCTCCCACGGGGAGAGTGGGGGAGAATGTGGGACTCGCTCCCATGGGGAGTGGGGGAGAATGTGGGACTCGCTCCCACGGGGAGAGTGGGGGGGAATGTGGGACTCACTCCCACGGGGGGAGTGGAGGAGAATGTGGGACTCGCTCCCACGGGGGAGTTGCAGGGGGGGGGGGAGAATGTGGGACTCACTCCCATGGGGAGTGGGGGAGAATGTGGGACTCGCTCCCACGGGGAGAGTGGGGGGGAATGTGGGACTCACTCCCACGGGGGAGTTGCAGGGGGGGGGGGAGAATGTGGGACTCACTCCCATGGGGAGTGGGGGAGAATGTGGGACTCGCTCCCACAGGGAGAGTGGGGGGGAATGTGGGACTCGCTCCCACGGGGAGAGTGGGGGGGAATGTGGGACTCACTCCCACGGGGGAGTTGCAGGGGGGGGGGGGAGAATGTGGGACTCACTCCCATGGGGAGTGGGGGAGAATGTGGGACTCGCTCCCACGGGGAGAGTGGGGGGGAATGTGGGACTCACTCCCACGGGGAGTGGGGGAGAATGTGGGACTCGCTCCCATGGGGAGAATGTGGGACTCACTCCCACGGGGAGTGGGGGAGAATGTGGGACTCGCTCCCACGGGGAGTGGGGGAGAATGTGGGACTCGCTCCCACGGGGAGAATGTGGGACTCGCTCCCACGGGGAGAATGCGGGAGAATGTGGGACTTGCTCCCACGGGGAGCAGGGGAGAATGTGGGACTTGCTCCCACGGGGAGTGGGGAGAATGTGGGACTCGCTCCCATGGGGGAGCGGGGGAGAATGTGGGACTCGCTCCCACGGGGAGTGGGGAGAATGTGGGACTCGCTCCCACGGGGAGTGGGGAGAATGTGGGACTCGCTCCCATGGGGGAGTGGGGGAGAATGTGGGACTCGCTCCCACGGGGAGTGGGGGAGAATGTGGGACTCGCTCCCACGGGGAGGAGTGGGGGAGAATGTGGGACTCGCTCCCACGGGGAGAATGTGGGACTCACTCCCACGGGGAGTGGGGGAGAATGTGGGACTCGCTCCCACGGGGGGGAGTGGGGGTGAATGTTGACTCGCTCCCACGGGGAGTGGGTGAGAATGTGGCTGGCTGTTTAGACGCGATTTTGGAATTATTACCCAAACCCTCACTGTCCTCTATCCCCCCTACCGTCCCACACAGTCATTCATCATGCGCAAACACTTCTTCAACGATGCAGAATCAGGATTCTTCAAGAAAACCAAAAGAAAGGTCACCCCAAAAAACCCCATGACAGGTAATGCCTCCCTTGGTCGAACAGCACAGACACTGGGTAACACTGAGACACTGGTGGGGACGGGTCTGTCACTGTATAACACTGGGGCACAGTACTGGTGGGGATGGGTCTGTCGCTGTATAACACTGGGGTACAGTACTGGTGGGGACGGGTCTGTCACTGTGTAACACTGGGGTACAGTACTGGTGGGGACGGGTCTGTCACTGTATAACACTGGGGTACAGTACTGGTGGGGATGGGTCTGTCACTGTATAACACTGGGGTACAGTACTGGTGGGGACGGGTCTGTCACTGTATAACACTGGGGTACAGTACTGGTGGGGACGGGTCTGTCACTGTATAACACTGGGGTACAGTACTGGTGGGGACGGGTCTGTCACTGTACAACACTGGGGTACAGTACTGGTGGGGACAGGTCTGTCACTGTATAACACTGGGGTACAGTACTGGTGGGGACGGGTCTGTCACTGTATAACACTGGGGTACAGTACTGGTGGGGACGGGTCTGTCACTGTATAACACTGGGGTACAGTACTGGTGGGGACGGGTCTGTCACTGTATAACACTGGGGTACAGTACTGGTGGAGATGGGTCTGTTACTGTATAACACTGGGGTAACAGCACTGGTGGGGACGAGTCTGTCACTGTATAACACTGGGGTACAGTACTGGTGGGGACGGGTTCTGGGGTTCAGGATGTTGGGGATTATTGGGGTGGGGGTTCAGGATGTTGGGGATTATTGGGGTGGGGGTTCAGGATGTTGGGGATTATTGGGGTGGGTGTTCTGGGGTACAGGATGTTGGGGATTATTGGGGTGGGTGTTTTGGGGTACAGGATGTTGGGGATTATTGGGGTGGGTGTTCTGGGGTACAGGATGTTGGGGATTATTGGGGTGGGGGTTCAGGATGTTGGGGATTATTGGGGTGGGGGTTCAGGATGTTGGGGATTATTGGGGTGGGTGTTCTGGGGTTCAGGATGTTGGGGATTATTGGGGTGGGGGTTCAGGATGTTGGGGATTATTGGGGTGGGGGTTCAGGATGTTGGGGATTATTGGGGTGGGGGTTCAGGATGTTGGGGATTATTGGGGTGGGGGTTCAGGATGTTGGGGATTATTGGGGTGGGGGTTCAGGATGTTGGGGATTATTGGGGTGGGGGTTCAGGATGTTGGGGATTATTGGGGTGGGGGTTCAGGATGTTGGGGATTATTGGGGTGGGGGTTCAGGATGTTGGGGATTATTGGGGTGGGGGTTCAGGATGTTGGGGATTATTGGGGTGGGGGTTCAGGATGTTGGGGATTATTGGGGTGGGGGTTCAGGATGTTGGGGATTATTGGGGTGGGGGTTCAGGATGTTGGGGATTATTGGGGTGGGGGTTCAGGATGTTGGGGATTATTGGGGTGGGGGTTCAGGATGTTGGGGATTATTGGGGTGGGGGTTCAGAATGTTGGGGATTATTGGGGTGGGGGTTCAGGATGTTGGGGATTATTGGGGTGGGGGTTCAGGATGTTGGGGATTATTGGGGTGGGGGTTCAGGATGTTGGGGATTATTGGGGTGGGGGTTCAGGATGTTGGGGATTATTGGGGTGGGGGTTCAGGATGTTGGGGATTATTGGGGTGGGGGTTCAGGATGTTGGGGATTATTGGGGTGGGGGTTCAGGATGTTGGGGATTATTGGGGTGGGGGTTCAGGATGTTGGGGATTATTGGGGTGGGGGTTCAGGATGTTGGGGATTATTGGGGTGGGGGTTCAGGATGTTGGGGATTATTGGGGTGGGGGTTCAGGATGTTGGGGATTATTGGGGTGGGGGTTCAGGATGTTGGGGATTATTGGGGTGGGGGTTCAGGATGTTGGGGATTATTGGGGTGGGGGTTCAGGATGTTGGGGATTATTGGGGTGGGGGTTCAGGATGTTGGGGATTATTGGGGTGGGGGTTCAGGATGTTGGGGATTATTGGGGTGGGGGGTTCTGCCCTGTCTCGTTGCCCTCCTGTCTGATGCACAGTTCTCCTTGCAGATCCCAGCATGCTGACGGATATGATGAAGGGGAATTTGACCAATGTGCTTCCGATGATTCTGATAGGCGGCTGGATTAACTGGGCGTTCTCTGGATTCGTCACCAGTAAGTCTGTCCCGAGTCAGGCTGAGTTTGGAGACGCGCGCTCTCTCTCTCTGTGGGAGAGCGGTGGGGACAGGGTAGCAGGGTGCGTTATGCTGCAGGCTCATGGTCCAGGAATTGGCCAAAGCAGAGGGAGTACAGAATTATACAGCACAGAGGAGGCCATTCAGCCCATCGAGCCTGCACCGACAACAACCCCGCTCGGCCCTATCCCCCGAACCCACGTTTACCCTGACACTCAGGGGCAATTTAATCCACCTAACCCGCACATCTTTGAACTGTGGGAGGAAACCGGAGCACCCGGAGGAAACCCACGCAGACACGGGGAGAACGTGCAGATTCCAGACAGTGACCCAAGCCGGGAATCGAACCCGGCTCCCTGGCGCTGTGAGGCAGCAGTGCTAACCCACTGTGTGACCGTGCCCCCGGGAATGGAACCCGGCTCCCTGGCGCTGTGAGGGAGCAGTGAACCCGGGTCCCTGGTGCTGTGAGGCAGCAGTGTTAACCCACTGTGTCACCGTGCCCCCGGGAATCGAACCCGGCTCCCTGGCGCTGTGAGGGAGCAGCGCTAACCCACTGTGTCACCGTGCCCCCGGGAATCGAACCCGGCTCCCTGGCGCTGTGAGGGAGCAGTGAACCCGGGTCCCTGGCGCTGTGAGGCAGCAGTGCTAACCCGCTGTGTCACCGTGCCCCCGGGAATCGAACCCGGGTCCCTGGCGCTGTGAGGGAGCAGCGCTAACCCGCTGTGTCACCGTGCCCCCGGGAATCGAACCCGGGTCCCTGGCGCTGTGAGGCAGCAGTGCTAACCCGCTGTGTCACCGTGCCCCCGGGAATCGAACCCGGGTCCCTGGCGCTGTGAGGGAGCAGTGCTAACCCACTGTGTCACCGTGCCCCCGGGAATCGAACCCGGGTCCCTGGCACTGTGAGGGAGCAGCGTCAACCCACTGTGTCACCGTGCCCCCGGGAATCGAACCCGGGTCCCTGGCGCTGTGAGGGAGCAGTGAACCCGGCTCCCTGGCGCTGTGAGGCAGCAGTGCTAACCCACTGTGTCACCGTGCCCCCGGGAATCGAACCCGGCTCCCTGGCGCTGTGAGGCAGCAGCGCTAACCACTGTGTCACCGTGCCCCCGGGAATCGAACCCGGCTCCCTGGCGCTGTGAGGGAGCAGTGCTAACCCACTGTGTCACCGTGCCCCCGGGAATCGAACCCGGCTCCCTGGCGCTGTGAGGGAGCAGTGCTAACCCACTGTGTCACCGTGCCCCCGGGAATCGAACCCGGCTCCCTGGCGCTGTGAGGGAGCAGCGCTAACCCACTGTGTCACCGTGCCCCCGGGAATCGAACCCGGCTCCCTGGCGCTGTGAGGCAGCAGCGCTAACCCACTGTGTCACCGTGCCCCCGGGAATCGAACCCGGCTCCCTGGCGCTGTGAGGGAGCAGTGAACCCGGGTCCCTGGCGCGGTGAGGCAGCAGTGCTAACCCACTGTCACTGTGCCCCCGGGAATCGAACCCGGCTCCCTGGCGCTGTGAGGCAGCAGCGCTAACCCACTGTGTCACCGTGCCCCCGGGAATCGAACCCGGCTCCCTGGCGCTGTGAGGCAGCAGCGCTAACCCACTGTGTCACCGTGCCCCCGGGAATCGAACCCGGCTCCCTGGCGCTGTGAGGCAGCAGCGCTAACCCGCTGTGTCACCGTGCCCCCGGGAATCGAACCCGGGTCCCTGGCGCTGTGAGGCAGCAGCGCTAACGCACTGTGTCACCGTGCCCCCGGGAATCGAACCCGGCTCCCTGGCGCTGTGAGGCAGCAGTGCTAACCCACTGTGTCACCGTGCCCCCGGGAATCGAACCCGG
Organism: Mustelus asterias; assembly: GCF_964213995.1. Lineage (NCBI taxonomy): Eukaryota > Metazoa > Chordata > Chondrichthyes > Carcharhiniformes > Triakidae > Mustelus > Mustelus asterias. The sequence goes on along the minus strand of NW_027594396.1, from coordinate 9,373 downwards.
GTCCCTGGCGCTGTGAGGCAGCAGTGCTAACCCACTGTGTCACTGTATGTATTTATTTTTTGATGATCTCACTCCGGCTCCGACAGGTTTAAGCTGACTTCTCTCTCTCTCTCCCTCCACAGCGAAGGTTCCCTTCCCGCTGACTCTCCGCTTTAAGCCCATGTTACAGCGTGGAATCGAGCTGGTTTCTCTCGACGCGTCCTGGTGAGTCCCCACCCAATCACAACAGAGTTGGCCATTCTGCCCCTCTCTAAAGCCTGTCACACAGGAACAGGGGGAGGCCATTCAGCCCTTCTCTCTCAGGCCTGTTACACAAGAACAGGGGGAGGCCATTCGGCCCCTTTCGAGCCTGTTACACAGGAACAGGGGGAGGCCATTCAGCCCCTCTCTCTCTCTCAGGCCTGTTACACAAGAACAGGAGGAGGCCATTCAGCCCTTCTCTCTCAGGCCTGTTACACAAGAACAGGGGGAGGCCATTCGGCCCCTTTCGAGCCTGTTACACAGGAACAGGGGGAGGCCATTCAGCCCCTCTCTCTCCAGCCTGTTACACAGGAACAGGGGGAGGCCATTCAGCCCCTCTCTCTCAGGCCTGTTACACAAGAACAGGAGGAGGCCATTCAGCCCCTCTCTCTCTCCAGCCTGCTACACAAGAACAGGAAGAAGCCCATTCAGCCCGCCCTGTCTCTCGAGAGGGGCTACGGGAGGTGAGAGAGGCTGGGGGAGTGGAGGGTGGGTTGATGCTGCCTGGGAGGGTCTGGCCATCGGCAGCTGCAGCTGTCCGGACGGGAGTGAGTGCTCCATTCAGGGGTGTGGGGATCCCAGACTGCCGGCATCTTCTGTGACTAATCGCCACCTCTCTCTCTGTCCACAGGGTCAGTTCAGCATCCTGGTATTTCCTCAATGTGTTTGGATTGCGCAGTCTGTATTCCTTAATCCTGGGGCAGGATAACGGTAAGGACAGCGAGCCGGGACCCACCCCCCGTCTCTCTCTCCTCCCCCCCCCCCCCCCCCCCGCCCCCCGGGAGCCCTGTCTCCTCCCCCGCCCCCCCCCCCCCGCCCCCCCTCCCCCGCCCCCCCTGTTTCCATCCCCCCCCCCCCCCCCCCCCCCCCCGGGACCCCTGTCTCCCTCCCCCCCCCGCTCCCCCTGTTTCCTCTCCCCCCCCCCCGGGACCCCTGTCCCCCCCCCCCCCCGGGACCCCTGTCTCCTTCCCCACCCCCCCGGGACCCCTGTCTCTCTCTTGCCCCCACCCGCCCCTCTTTCTCTCTCTCTTTCTCCCCCCCCCCCCCCCATCCCCCCTGGACCTCCATCTCTCTCTCTCTCTCCTCCCCACACCTTCCCCCGGGACCCCTGTTTCTGTCCCCCCGCCCCCGGGAGACCGTCTCTCTCTCAAGTTCCACTCTCTCTCCTCCGTAGCTGCTGACCAGTCCCGGATCCTCCAGGACCAGCTGACGGGCGCTGCCATCTCGATGCCCCCAGATACCAACAAGGCCTTCAAGGTTCGTATCCGGGAGACGGAGCAGAGGGGCAAGGGATAGCACGGAGTCGGGAGTGGCCGTGACTGCTCTGTACAGTAATAGTGTTCAGTCTCACTGACACGTAGTAGATCCCACCGGATTAGATCTCCCTCCCAGAGTGCATTCTCCTGAGTGGATCCCTCTGGGTCGGTTCGATATGTCAGGGAGTGGATTTCTCTGAATGCCTCTCTCGCTGTGTCTGCCCCCCCTCTCTCTCTGTGTCTGCCCCCCCTCTCTCTCTGTGTCTGCCCCCCCTCTCTCTCTGTGTCTGCCCCCCTCTCTCTCTGTGTCTGCCCCCCTCTCTCTCTGTGTCTGCCCCCCCTCTCTCTCTGTGTCTGCCCCCCCTCTCTCTCTGTGTCTGCCCCCCTCTCTCTCTGTGTCTGCCCCCCCTCTCTCTCTGTGTCTGCCCCCTCTCTCTCTCTCTCTGTGTCTGCCCCCCCTCTCTCTCTCTGTGTCTGCCCCCCCTCTCTCTCTCTCTGTGTCTGCCCCCCTCTCTCTCTCTCTGTGTCTGCCCCCCCTCTCTCTCTCTGTGTCTGCCCCCCCCCCTCTCTCTCTCTGTGTCTGCCCCCCCTCTCTCTCTCTCTGTGTCTGCCCCCCCTCTTTCTCTCTCTGTGTCTGCCCCCCCCCTCTCTCTCTCTGTGTCTGCCCCCCCCCTCTCTCTCTCTGTGTCTGCCCCCCCCCCCTCTCTCTCTCTCTCTCTCCCCGCCCGGGTGAGCACTAACTCTGTTCTCTCTGTCTCTCCCCAGGCAGAGTGGGAAGCTCTGGAAGTTGTGGATCATCACTGGGCTCTGGATGGAGTTGAGGAGGAGTTGCTGGGGAAGGAGTTGAACCTGGAGGAGTTTTACAGCCAGGATCAGCACCGGACGATGTTCTGAGCTGGTGCGGGGGGTCTGATCCACAGCGGCACCCCCAACCCAGCCAGCGTTTGTCAATCTGTAAATTAATATCAGACAGAGCTTCAAATGAATAAACATCTGCGTGTAATTGTATCAGTTTGTCTTAATGTGGATCAGTGAAACCGTGCAGCAACTGGCCAGTCAGCCCCTCTACTCCATGCTGCTGTTCCTGCTCCAAACCCACCTCCCCATCCATCGCCCCGATCCCACTCTCCCTCGTGTGTTTATCCAGCTCCACCCCCTCAAACACATCAACATTAATCACCTCCCCCACTCCCCCCCGCGGGAGCGAGTCCCGTGTCCTCCCCCCCTCCCCCCGCGGGAGCGGGTCCCGTGTCCTCCCCCCTCTCCCCCCGCGGGAGCGGGTCCCGTGTCCTCCCCCCCTCCCCCCGCGGGAGCGGGTCCCGTGTCCTCCCCCCCTCCCCCCGCGGGAGCGGGTCCCGTGTCCTCCCCCCCCCTCCCCCCGCGGGAGCGGGTCCCGTGTCCTCCCCCCTCCCCCCGCGGGAGCGGGTCCCGTGTCCTCCCCCCCTCCCCCCGCGGGAGCGGGTCCCTCCTCCTCCCCCACTCCCCCCGCGGGAGCGGGTCCCTCCTCCTCCCCCACTCCCCCCACTCCCCCCGCGGGAGCAGGTCCCTCCTCCTCCCCCACTCCCCCCGCGGGAGCGGGTCCCGTGTCCTCCCCCACTCCCCCCGCGGGAGCGGGTCTCGTGTCCTCCCCCACTCCCCCCGCGGGAGCGGGTCCCGTGTCTCCCACTCCCCCCGCGGGAGCGAATCCCTTTTCTTGCTCAATCACTCAGTCCACATTCTACACGATTGTGGCTAAATTGGACACTTCAATGGCCTTTAAACTCCACACTATTCCCATTATCCTGTATGTTATCAGTCAGGGATCTGTCAGTCTCTGCTTTATACCTACTCACTGACTGAGCTCCCTCTGGGATAGAGAATTCCAAACATTCTCCACCCTCTGTGTAAAATCTCTCCGAATCCCGGCTGCCTGGTTTGGAGGGTAGGTCATATGAGGAAAGGTTGAGGGAGCTAGGGCTGTTCTCTCTGGAGCGGAGGAGGCTGAGGGGAGACTTAATAGAGGTGTATAAAATGATGAAGGGGATAGATAGAGTGAACGTTCAAAGACTATTTCCTCGGGTGGATGGAGCTATTACAAGGGGGCATAACTATAGGGTTCGTGGTGGGAGATACAGGACGGATATCAGAGGTAGGTTCTTTACGCAGAGAGTGGTTGGGGTGTGGAATGGACTGCCTGCAGTGATAGTGGAGTCAGACACTTTAGAAACATTTAAGCGGTTATTGGATAGGCACATGGAGCACACCAGGATGATAGGGAGTGGGATAGCTTGATCTTGGTTTCAGATAAAGCTCGGCACAACATCGTGGGCCGAAGGGCCTGTTCTGTGCTGCACTGTCCTATGTTCTATGTTCTAAAGTGTCTTCCCCCTTATTCTGAAATTGTACCCCCTGGTTCTAGACTCCCCCCAGCCGAGGAAAACATCTTACCCGCACCTCCCCTTGTCTGTCCCTTTCAATATTCTGTCGCTTTCAATGAGATCACCTCTCATTCTTCGAAACACTCGCGAATACAGGCCCCAGTTCCCCCAATCTCTCTTCGTAAGACAGTCCCGTCGTCCCTGGAACAAGTCTGGTGAACCTTCGCTGTGCTCCCTCCATGGCAATACTATCCTTACTGAGGTAAGGGGAATAAAGCTGTGTACAGTACTCCAGGGGTGGTCTAACCAAGCTCCGATACAAATGAAGCCAGATCTCGCCACTCCTGTACTCAAATCCTCTTGCGATAAAGGCTAACATTCCATTAACCTTCCCAATAGCTCGCTGTACCTGCTCCTATCCTTCAGTGGCCTATTTTAATATTGTTACAGGTTGTGTCCATCCCTGGCCAGGAGCAGCATTTACCCCCCGTCCCTAATTACCCCCTTGAGGTGGTGGTGGGTGAGCCGCCATCTTGAACCCACTGCAGTCCCCGGGTGCTGTAGGTACACCCACAGCGCTGTTAGGGAGGGAATTCCAGGACTTTGATCCCAGCCACAGTGAAGGAACGGCCGGTATATTTCCCAGTCGGGATGGTGAGTGACTCGGAGGGAAACCTCCAGGTGGGGGTGTTCCCAGGTATCTGCTGCCCTTGTCCTTCTAGATGGTAGAGGTGGTGGGTTTGGAAGGTGCTGCCTAAGGAGCCTTGGTGAGTCATAAGAACTAGGAGCAGGAGGCGGCCATCTGGCCTATTCCGCCATTCAATAAGATCATTTCTGATCTTTTCGTGGACTCAGCTCCACTTACCCGCCCGCTCACCATAACCCTTAAAGCTTTTACTGTTCAAAAATCTATCTATCCTTGCCTTAAAAACATTCAATGAGGTAGCCTCAACTGCTTCACTGGGCAGGGAATTCCACAGATTCACAACCCTTTGTGTGAAGAAGTTCCTCCTCAACTCAGTCCTAAATCGTCTTCCCCTTATTTTGAGGCTATGCCCCCCTAGTTCTAGTTTCACCCGCCAGTGGAAACAACTTCCCTGCTTCTATCTTATCTATTCCCTTCATAATCTTATATGTTTCTATAAGATCTCCCCTCATTCTTCTGAATTCCAACGAGTATAGCCCCAGTCTACTCAGTCTCTCCTCATGAGCCAACCCTCTCAACTCCGGAATCAACCCAGTGAATCTCCTCTGCACCCCCTCCAGTGCCAGTATATCCTTTCTCAAGTAAGGAGACCAAAACTGTACACAGTACTCCAGGTGTGGCCTCACCAGCACCTTATACAGCTGCAACATAACCTCGCTGTTTTTAAACTCCATCCCTCTTGCAATGAAGGACAAAATTCCATTTGCCTTCTTAATTACCTGCAAACTAACTCCTTGTGATTCTTGCACAAGGACACCCAGGTCCCTCTGCACAGCAGCATGCTGCAATTTTTTACCATTTAAATAACAGTCCATTTTGCTGTTATTCCTACCAAAACGGATGCCCTCACATTTACCAACATTGTACTCCATCTGCCAGACCCTCGCCCACTCACTTAGACTATCTATATCCCTTTGGAGATTTTCAGCGTCCTCTGCACACTTTGCTCTGCTACTCATCTTAGTGTCATCTGCGAACCTTGACACTAAATCGCTGCAGTGGATCTTGTAGACGGTCCACACGGCTGTCACTGTGCGTCGGTGGTGGAGGGAGTGAGTGTTTGTGGTTAGCGTGTTGATCGAGCGGGGCTGCTTTGTCCTGGATGGTGTTGAGCTTCTCGAGTGTTGTTGGAGCCGCACTCATCCAGGCAAGTGGAGAGTGTTCCATCACACTCCTGACTTGTGTCCTTGTGGATGGTGGACAGGCTTTGGGGAGGGAGTCAGGAGGTGAGTTACTCTCCGCAGGATTCCCAGCCTCTGACCTGCTCTGGGAGCCACAGTATTTATACGGCTGGGTCCCAGTTCAGTTTCTGGTCAATTGGAACCCCCAGGATGTTGATAGTGGGAGGGAGTCAGTGATGGTAACCCCCAGGATGTTGATAATGGGGGAGTCAGTGATGGTAACCCCCAGGATGTTGATAGTGGGGATTCAGTGATGGTAACCCCCAGGATGTTGATATTGGGGGATTCAGTGATGGTAACCCCCAGGATGTTGATAGTGGGGGATTCAGTGATGGTAACCCCCAGGATGTTGATAGTGGGAGGGAGTCAGTGATGGTAACCCCCAGGATGTTGATAGTGGGGGATTCAGTGATGGTAACCCCCAGGATGTTGACAGTGGGGGATTCAGTGATGGTACCCCCCAGGATGTTGATAGTGGGGGATTCAGTGATGGTAACCCCCAGGATGTTGACAGTGGGGGATTCAGTGATGGTGACCCCCAGGATGTTGATAGTGGGGGGGATTCAGTGATGGTAACCCCCAGGATGTTGATAGTGGGGGGATTCAGTGATGGTAACCCCCAGGATGTTGATAGTGGGGGATTCAGTGATGGTGACCCCCAGGATGTTGATAGTGGGGGATTCAGTGATGGGAACCCCCAGGATGTTGATAGTGGGGGGATTCAGTGATGGTGACCCCCAGGATGTTGATAGTGGGGGGATTCAGTGATGGTAACCCCCAGGATGTTGATAGTGGGGGATTCAGTGATGGTGACCCCCAGGATGTTGATAGTGGGGGATTCAGTGCTGGTAACCCCCCAGGATGTTGATAGTGGGGGGATTCAGTGATGGTGACCCCCAGGATGTTGATAGTGGGGGATTCAGTGATGGGAACCCCCAGGATGTTGATAGTGGGGGATTCAGTGATGGTAACCCCCAGGGTGTTGATAGTGGGGGATTCAGTGATGGTAACCCCCAGGATGTTGATAGTGGGGGATTCAGTGATGGTAACCCCCAGGGTGTTGATAGTGGGGGATTCAGTGATGGTGACCCCCAGGATGTTGATAGTGGGGCTGATTCAGTGATGGGAATGCCATTGAATGTCAGATGGTTAGATTCTCTCTCTTTGGGAGATGGTCATTGCCTGGTGCTTGTGTGGGGTGAATGTTAGTTGCCGCTTGTCAGCCCGAGCCTGGATATTGTCCAGGTCTTGCTGCGTTTGGACACGGGCTGCTTCAGTATCTGAGTGGCGAATGGTGCTGATCATCGTGCAATCATCAGCGAACATCCCCCACTTCCTCATCAGGGGGGAGGCAGTGGCCTAGTGGTATTATCACTAGACTATTCATCCAGAAACTCAGCTAATATTACCGTGGCTCTGGAGTCACATGTAGGTCATGTGACTCCAGATGAGGCTGAACTAATCGCAGCGATCTTCAGCCAGAAGGGCCGAGTGGATGATCCATCTCTGCTTCCTCCAGTGGCCCCCAGTATCCCCAGAACATTAGCTGAATTTCTGGATTAATAGTCTTGCAATAATACCACTGGGCCACCACCTCTTCAGAAACACATAGAAACATAGAAAAACTACAGCACAAACAGGCCCTTCGGCCCACAAGTTGTGCCGAACACATCCCTACCTTCTAGACCTACCTATAACCCTCCATCCTATTACGCTCCATGTACTCATCCAGGAGTCTCTTAAAAGACCCTATTGAGTTTGCCTCCACCACCACTGACGGCAGCCGATTCCACTCGCCCACTACCCTCTGTGTGAAAAACTTACCCCTAACATCTCCCCTGTACCTACCCCCCATATCCGAGCCTGGATATTGTCCCGGTCTCGCTGCGTTTGGACACGGACTGGTTCAGTATCTGAGGAGTGGCGAATGGTGCTGAACATTGTGCAATCATCAGCGAACATCCCCACTCTGACCTTATGACAGAGAGAAGGTCATTGATGATGCAACTGAAAATTGTTGGGCCTCGGACACTCCCCTGAGGGACTCCTGCAGAGATGTCCTGGGGCTGAGATGACTGACCCTCCACAACCACAACCATCTTCCTGAGTACCAGGTATGACTCCAACCAGCGGAGAGTTTGCCCCCTGATACCCATTGATTCCAGTTTCACTGGGGCTCCTTGATGCCACACTCGGTCGAATGCAGCCTTGATGTCAAGGGGCAGTCACTCTCACCTCACCTCTGGCATTCAGCTCTTTTGTCCATGTTTGAACCAAGGCTGTAATGGGGTCAGGAGCTGAGTGACCCTGGCGAAACCCAAACTGGGCGTCACTGAGCAGGTTGTTGCTGAGCAGGTGCTGCTGGGCTGTACTGGGAGAGCTTGGCCAGGGGAGCGGCAAGTTCTGGAGCACAAGTCTTCAGTACTATTGCAGGAATGTTATCGGGGCCTTTGCAGTATCCAGCGCCTCCAACCGTTTCTTGATATCACGCGGAGTGAATCGAATTGGCTGGAGACTGGCATCTGAGACGCTGGGGACCTCCAGAGGAGGCCGAGATGGATCTTCTGGCTGAAGAGTGCTTCAGCCTCATCTTTCGCACTGATGTGCTGGACTCCTCCATCATTGACGAGGGGGCATAGTTTTCGGGTGAGGGGCAGGAGATTCAGAGGGGATTTGAGAAAAAACATTTTCACTCAGAGGGTGGTGGGAATCTGGAATGCGCTGCCTGGGAAGGTACTGGAGGCTGGAAACGTTACAACCGTTAATAAATATTTGGATGAGCCCTTGAAATATCACAACAGTCAAGGACATGGGACAAATGCAGGAGAATGGGATTAGCGCCACTTTAGAGGTAGTTATTGTCGGTGCAGACTCGATGGGCCGAATGGCCTTTTTTTGCACTGTTCGACTCTATGAGCCTTCTCGATCGCAATTTTGTTGAGATCAGAACTGTAGCAGCATTGGTACAGGGAAGGAGGTGATGGTGTAGTGGTATTATCACTGGGGTATGAATCCAGAGAGTCAGGGTAATGTTCTGGGGGACCCGGGTTCGAATCCCGCCAGGGCAGACGGTGGAATTTGAATTCAATAAAAAATATCTGGAATTAAGAATCTACTGATGACCCGTTGTCGGAAAAACCCACCTGGTTCCTTTAGGGAAGGAAATCTGCCGTCCTTACCCGGTCTGGCCTACATGTGACTCCAGAGCCACAGCAATGTGTGGTTGACTCTCAACTGCCCTCCAAGGGGCAACTAGGGATGGGCAATAAATGCTGGGCCTTACTCGGCCACATCCTCAATCTCCTGGCACAACTGCAGTTGTGCTCCCTCCATCCTGGCATGTTAGCACTGCTGCCTCACAGCGCAAGGGACCCGGGTTCGATTCCCGGCTTGGGTCACTGTCTGTGTGGAGTCTGCATGTTCTCCCCGTGTCTGCGTGGGTTTCCTCCGGGTGCTCCGCTTTCCTCCCACAGATGTGCAGGTTAGATGGATTGGCCATGCTAAATTGCCCCTTAATGTCCAAAGATGTGTGGGTTAGGTGGATTGGCCGTGCTAAATTGCCCTTAGTGTCCAAAGATGTGTAGGTTAGGGGGATTGGCCATGCTAAATTGCCCCTTAGTGTCCAAAGATGTG
>NW_027594395.1:5000-12500 GCF_964213995.1 Mustelus asterias | reverse complement strand
GGTTGGATAGTTCGGGTCGGGGACTTGGTTGAAGGGAGGTCGTGATGTTTCTCGACCTGCTGACAGTGGGTTAGCGCTGCTGCCTCACAGCTCCAGGGACCCGGGTTCGATCCCCGGCTCGGGTCACTGTCTGTGCGGAGTCTGCACGTTCTCCCCGTGTCTGCGTGGGTTTCCTCCGGGTGCTCCGGTTTCCTCCCACAGTCCAAAAGACGTGCTGGTTAGGGTGCATTGGCCGTGCTAAATTCTCCCTCAGTGTTACCCGAACAGGAGTGCGGCGACTCGGGGGATTTTCACAGTAACTTCATTGCGGTGTTAATGTAAGCCGACTTGTGACACTAATAAATAAACTTTACACTTTAACTCGAATCTGTACACCAATAAATAAACTTTTAATATTTCATCTTTATCTCCAATTAAATTCCCCTGTGGGACAGACAGGCTGGGCCGTGACGTGAGGGGTATTGGCTATCAATGCTCAAATTTAGTTCCCCCCCCACTCCTCGTTAGAATCGTGAGCCGTGCTGCCTCCCTTGGACAAATAGCCCGGGAACCCACCCTGCAAGGTCATCGGTCGGGGAAAATGGAGGGTGCGTTCTCCGTCCACCCGCCATCTTGGCCTCACTCGGGGCCTGCGCAGGGCCGCTAGGCCTCCCCACCAGAGAGGGCCATTGACCCATGACCCTGTCCGCCGTCCATCGCGCCCTCCCCGCCCTCCCCCCGCTTCACGGGACTCTGACCAAAAGAAGAGGCAAAACAAAACTCACCAGGCGTTCATGGGCGGAGAGGTTGCTGTAGCTGTTTCCCTGGCTCATGTGCGTGGAGGGCCCTCCTGGGACCCCCCCATAGTTGGCCTGTCCGATCCCGCCAGACGGGGGCCAGAGTTCGGAGGGGGTGTGATGGCCGTCTGCTGGGGAGACGGGACAAAAGAAGTGAGGTTCCTCGGAAGCCCCAGCCATTCCCAACATCACGCACCACGGCGGAAAAGTACACCAGGATACACAACCAACTTTTACAGACACAGCGTTTAATCAGTATTCATTCCACCGCAACGCCCCACCAACGCCTCCACTTTCTCAGGAGGCTAAGGAAATTCGACATGTCCGCTACGACTCTCACCAACTTTTACAGATGCCCCATAGAAAGCATTCTTTCTGGTTGTATCACAGCTTGGTCTGGGCTCCTGCTCTGCCCAAGACCCCAAGGAACTACAAAGGGTCGTGAATGTAGCCCAATCCATCACGCAAACCAGCCTCCCATCCATTGACTCTGTCTACACTTCCCGCTGCCTCGGGAAAAGCAGCCGGCATAATCAAGGACCGCCCCACGCACCCCGGACATTCTCTCTTCCACCTTCTTCCGTCGGGAAAAAGATACAAAAGTCTGAGGTCACGTACCGACCGACTCAAGAACAGCTTCTTCCCTGCTGCTGTCAGACTTTTGAATGGACCTACCTCACATTAAGTTGATCTTTCTCTACACCCTAGCTATGACTGTAACACTACATTCTGCACCCTCTCCTTTCCTTCTCTATGAATGGTATGCTTTGTCTGCATAGTGCGCAAGAAACAATACCTTTCACTGTGTTCCAATACATGTGACAATAATAAATCAAATCAAATCAAAATCAGTTCAGAGAAAGTTATTTCGACTAATTCCCGGTATGAGGGGGAGGGGATTTGTCTTACAAGGAAAGGTTGGAGCTGTACTGATTCTTGTTGAGAAAATGAGAGGGGATTTTACTAAGGGCAGCACGGTGGCACAGTGGGTTAGCGCTGCTGCCTCACAGCGCCAGGGACCCGGGTTCGATTACTGGCTCGGGTCACTGTCTGTGTGGAGTCTGCACATTCTCCCCGTGTCTGCGTGGGTTTCCCCCGGGTGCTCCGGTTTCCTCCCACAGTCCAAAGAAGTGCGGGTTAGGACTATTTGGTCGTGCTAAATTGCCCCTTAGTGTCCAAAGATGTGCGGGTTAGGTGGATTGGCCATGCTAAATTGCCCCTTAGTGTCCAAAGATGTGCGGGTTAGGTGGATTAGCCATGCTAAATTGTCCCTTAGTGTCCAAAGATGTGTGGGTTAGGTGGATTGGCCATGCTAAATTGTCCCTTAGTGTCCAAAGATGTGCAGGTTAGGTGGATTGGCCGTGCTAAATTGTCCCTTAGTGTCCAAAGATGTGCAGGTTAGGTGGATTGGCCGTGCTAAATTGTCCCTTAGTGTCCAAAGATGTGCAGGTTAGGGGGATTGGCCGTGCTAAATTGCCCCTTAGTGTCCAAAGATGTGCAGGTTAGGTGGATTGGCCGTGCTAAATTGCCCCTTAGTGTCCAAAGATGTGCTGGTTAGGTGGATTAACCATGCTAAATTGTCCCTTAGTGTCCAAAGATGTGCAGGTTAGGTGGATTGGCCGTGCTAAATTGTCCCTTAGTGTCCAAAGATGTGCAGGTTAGGGGGATTGGCCGTGCTAAATTGCCCCTTAGTGTCCAAAGATGTGCGGGTTAGGGGGATTGGCCGTGCTAAATTGCCCCTTAGTGTCCAAAGATGTGCAGGTTAGGTGGATTGGCCGTGCTAAATTGCCCCTTAGTGTTGGGGGATTGCCAGGGTAAATATGTGGGGTCACAGAGAGAGGGCCTGGGTGGGACTATGGTTGGTGCAGACTCGATGGGCCAAATGGCCTCCCTCAGCACTGTAGGGATTCTGTGATGGTTCTATGATTTTAAAAAAAGAAACTTAATTACTCCAAACTTGGGGCCTCGCCCGGGGCCAATCCGAGCGCCCCACAATTCCGAACAGGTTCTTATTTATACTGAGTCAGCTGACCGTCACATCATTGTGTGATTGGTTCCACGGTTAACTGGGTCAGCTGACCCTGACAGCTTGTTACCGTTGGTCACATTGACAAGGTCGTCACCGGTTACCTTCTAACATAAATAACTGGGAGGCAAGGGAAGATCCCGCCGTGCCAAAGACTGGTCGCGCCTCACCTGGTAATAGGAATGGGCTGGACAGCATGCTGGTGGGAGCTTTCGGAGAGAGGTAATTCGGACATTCCTTCAACTCATCGGAACTCTGCGACTGGGCGTAGACCTAGGGAGCGGGCACAGAGAAAGAGACACGGAGAGTTATTCCATTGCAACTTCAGAATGTTCCAGAATGGGTGTCTACGCTCCCTGAGCTTGCTCGTCTATACCATCCCCTGCCTCAGACAAAGCGAAGGAGATTGTCATCGACTTCAGGAAGCGCAGAGGAGAACATGTCCCTGTCTACATCAACGGGGACAGAGTGGAAAGGATCCAGAGCTTTAGGTGTCCAGATCACCAACAACCTGTCCTGGTCCCCCCCACGCCGACACTATAGTTAAGAAAGCCCCACCAACACCTCTACTTTCTCAGAAGACTAAGGAAATTTCGCACGTCCGCGACAACTCTCACCAACTTTTACAGATGCCCCATAGAAAGCATTCTTTCTGGTTGTATCACAGCTTGGTCTGGGCTCCTGCTCTGCCCAAGACCGCAAGGAACTACAAAAGGTCGTGAATGTAGCCCAATCCATCACGCAAACCAGCCTCCCATCCATTGACTCTGTCTACACTTCCCGCTGCCTCGGAGAAAAGCAGGCAGCATAATCAAGGACCCCCCACACACCCCGGACATTCTCTCTTCCACCTTCTGCCATCGGTAAAAAGATACAAAAGTCTGAGGTCACGTACCGACCGGCTCAAGAACAGCTTCTTCCCTGCTGCTGTCAGACTTTTGAATGGACCTACCTCGCATTAAGTTGATCTTTCTCTACACCCTAGCTCTGACTGTAACACTACATTCTGCACCCTCTCCTTTCCTTCTCTATGAACAGTACGCTTTGTCTGTATAGCGCGCAAGAAACAATACTTTTCACTGTCTCCCAATACATGTGACAATAATAAATCTAATCTAATATCTGGTACACAGCAAGATCCCGCTAAATCAATTAGCTGGTCATCTGTGTCTCAGTGGGACTGACGGATGATTGGATATTAGTTCCATTGAGAACTCCACACTCTGCCAATCCCACTCTTCTTCCCATCGTAAATGTGGGTTCCTTCACCTGAGAGGGTAGATGGAGGCTTGTTCTGATTCCTCGCCCGAAATACTGTGCGGCGCTCCCTCATCACTGACCCTCCCACAGTGCGGCGCTCCCTCAGCACCGACCCTCCCACAGTGCGGCGCTCCCTCAGCACCGACCCTCCCACAGTGCGGCGCTCCCTCAGCACCGACCCTCCCACAGTGCGGCGCTCCCTCAGCACCGACCCTCCCACAGTGCGGCGCTCCCTCAGCACCGACCCTCCCACAGTGCGGCGCTCCCTCAGCACCGACCCTCCCACAGTGCGGCGCTCCCTCAGCACCGACCCTCCCACAGTGCGGCGCTCCCTCAGCACCGACTCTCCCACAGTGCGGCGCTCCCTCAGCACCGACCCTCCCACAGTGCGGCGCTCCCTCAGCACCGACCCTCCCACAGTGCGGCGCTCCCTCAGCACCGACCCTCCCACAGTGCGGCGCTCCCTCAGCACTGACCCTCCCACAGTGCGGCGCTCCCTCAGCACCGACCCTCCCACAGTGCGGCGCTCCCTCAGCACTGACCCTCCCACAGTGCGACGTTCCTTTGCGTAACTCCCCAGTAACCCCCCCCAGCCATGAAGCAAGCCTCTCCTGCGGTGTACTGGTACAACAGCAAATAAAACTTGGCTGATCTATTGTAGGATTGTTGCCAGCTTTGTGATTCCTTTCTTTCTGAACAGTTTGCGGAAAATAAACCATTAATAACATCTCTTTAAACTGTAGGAGTGAAGTCCTGTCATACGCCCAATAAGTTTAGTGCTTACTCTGGCACTGAACCGCCCCAGACCCGTGTGAAAATCCACTTAAACACGAAATAGCACAAGTCAGCATCTTTAAGATGCGGTTATGCGTACAGAAATTGGCCAGCACAGTGGCACGGTGGTTAACGCTGCTGCCTCAGTGCGCCAGAGACCCAGGTTCGATTCCCAGCTCGGGTCGCTGTCTGTGCGGAGTTTACACAGTAAGAAGTCTCACAACACCAGGTTCAAGTCCAACAGGTTTATTTGGTAGCACGAGCTTTCGGAGTGTCGCCCCTTCATCAGGTGAGCGAGGAGTTCTGTTCACAAACAGAGCAGATACAGACACAAACTCAATGACAGGATAATGGTCGGATGCGAGTCTAAACAGGGAAATCAAGTCTTTGTGCAGAGTCTACACGTTCTCCCCGTGTCTGCGTGGGTTTCCTCCGGGTGCTCCGGTTTCCTCCCACACTCCAAAAGATGTGCAGGTTAGGGGGATTGGCCATGCTAAATTGCCCCTTAGTGTCCAAACATGTGTAGGTTAGGTGGATTGGCCGTGCTAAATTGCCCCTTTAGTGTCCAAAGATGTGTAGGTTAGGTGGATTGGCCGTGCTAAATTGCCCCTTAGTGTCCAAAGATGTGTAGGTTAGGTGGATTGGTCATGGCAAATTGTCCCTTAGTGTCCAAACATGTGCAGGTTAGGTGGATTGGCCGTGCTAAATTGTCCCTTAGTGTCCAAACATGTGCAGGTTAGGTGGATTGGCCGTGCTAAATTGCCCCTTAGTGTCCAAAGATGTGTAGGTTAGGTGGATTGGCTGTGCTAAATTCTCCCTCAGTGTACCCGAACAGGAGTGTGGCGACTAGAGGATTTTCACAGGAACTGATCATAGAACCCTCCAGTGCAGAAGGAGGCCATTCGGCCCATCGAGCCTGCAGCGACCACAATCCTCCCGAGGCCCTATCCCCAAAACCCCACACAGTTACCCTAGCTAGTCCCCTGACACTAAGGGGCAATTTAGCACGGCCAATCCCCCTAACCTGCACATCTTTGGACACTAAGGGGCAATTTAGCACGGCCAATCCACCTAACCTACACATCTTTGGACACTAAGGGTTACTTTAGCATGGCCAATCCACCTAGCCTGCACATCTTTAGACACCAAGGGGCAATTTAGCATGGCCAATCCACCTAACCTACACATCTTTGGACACTAAGGGTTACTTTAGCATGGCCAATCCACCTAACCTGCACATCTTTGGACACTAAGGGGCAATTTAGCATGGCCAATCCACCTAACCTGCACATCTTTGGACACTAAGGGGCAATTTAGCATGGCCAATCCACCCAACCTGCACATCTTTGGACACTAAGGGGCAATTTAGCATGGCCAATCCACCTAACCTGCACATCTTTGGACGCTAATGGGCAATTTAGCACGGCCAATCCACCTAACCTGCACATCTTTGGACACTAAGGGGCAATTTAGCATGGCCAATCCACCTAACCTGCACATCTTTGGACACTAAGGGGCAATTTAGCATGGCCAATCCACCTAACCTGCACATCTTTGGACACTAAGGGGCAATTTAGCATGGCCAATCCACCTAACCTGCACATCTTTGGACACTAAGGGGCAATTTAGCATGGCCAATCCACCTAACCTGCACATCTTTGGACACTAAGGGGCAATTTAGCATAGCCAATCCACCTAACCTGCACATCTTTGGACACTAAGGGGCAATTTAGCATGGCCAATCCACCTAACCTGCACATCTTTGGACACTAAGGGGCAATTTAGCATGGCCAATCCACCTAACCTGCACATCTTTGGACACTAAGGGGCAATTTAGCATGGCCAATCCACCCTAACCTGCACATCTTTGGACACTAAGGGGCAATTTAGCATGGCCAATCCACCTAACCTGCACATCTTTGGACACTAAGGGGCAATTTAGCATGGCCAATCCACCTAACCTACACATCTTTCAGACTGTGGAAGGAATCTGGAGCACCTGGAGGAAACCCACGCAGACACGGGGACAACGTGCAGCCTCCGCACAGACAGTGACCCGAGCCGGGAATCGAACCCGGGTCCCTGGTGCTGTGAGACAGCAGTGCTAACCACTGTGCCACCCCAAACTTCATGTAAGCCTACTTGTGACACTAATAAATAAATATTAAAACTTTCGAACAGTACAAACTAGCAGTCTGGATGTAAGTTATATTCTTTCACAGGGATGTTGGGAGCCTGTCTGGGTCAGATCCAGCCTTTGTTAATGCTAACTGCCCCTCGCCGTAGTGGAGAACATGCCCCTATCTACGTCAAATGGGATGAAGTGGAAAGGGTCGAGAACTTCAGGTTTCTAGGTGTCCAGATCACCAACAACCTGTCCTGGTCCCCCCCACTCCGACACTATGGTTAAGAAAGCCCCACCAACGCCTCTACTTTCTCAGAAGACTTAGGAAATTTGGCATTTCCGCTACGACTCTCGCCAACTTTTACAGATGCCCCATAGAAAGCATTCTTTCTGGTTGTATCACAGCTTGGTCTGGGCTCCTGCTCTGCCCAAGACCACAAGGATCGTGTGAATGTAGCCCAGTCCCATCACGCAAACCAGCCTCCCATCCATTGACTCTGTCTACACTTCCCGCTGCCTCGGGGAAAAGCAGCCGGCAT
>NW_027594394.1:0-18192 GCF_964213995.1 Mustelus asterias | reverse complement strand
TCCCACAGTGCGGCACTCCCTCAGCACTGACCCTCCCACAGTGCGGCGCTCCCTCAGCACTGACCCCCCCACAGTGCGGCACTCCCTCAGCACTGACCCCCCCACAGTGCGGCGCTCCCTCAGCACTGACCCTCCCACAGTGCGGCGCTCCCTCAGCACCGACCCTCCCACAGTGCGGCACTCCCTCAGCACCGACCCTCCCACAGTGCGGCACTCCCTCAGCACCGACCCTCCCACAGTGCGGCACTCCCTCAGCACTGGAAGTTGGAATGTGGGCCTGGATTGTTGAGGTGGGTTCAATGGTTCTCCACCCCACCAACCCCCTCCACCCCGTCTTCCCCCTCGCTGATATCCTCCCTCTTTTCCTACAGGGGGCAGCGGTTCTCCGAATGGTCTCCGGGTTCCTGTCGGAGAAGGTGTTTGTCCAAGCATTGGTGGTAAGACAAGACAAAGCAACTATGTCGATTCAGACTGCCTTCCATGGTTACCTGGCAACCGCTAAACTCATGCCTCAAACTCTTACAGAAATACCTCAAGACCTTCAGTTTCAAGACTACCACCTACGCTGACCTCCGCTCCCACCTACAGGAGGTAACCCCTGAGCCTGGGGAGGGGGTGTAGGGGGCTGGAGGAGGATACAGAGATGGGGAGGGGGTGTCGGGGCTCGAGGAGGATACAGAGATGGGGAGGGGGTGTAGGGGCTGGAGGGGGATACAGAGATAGGGAGCGGGTGTAGGGGGCTGGAGGAGGATACAGAGATAGGGAGCGGGTGTAGGGGCTGGAGGGGGTTACAGAGATAGGGAGGGGGTGTAGGGGCTGGAGGAGGTTACAGAGATAGGGAGCGGGTGTAGGGGGCTGGAGGAGGATACAGAGATAGGGAGCGGGTGTAGGGGCTGGAGGGGGTTACAGAGATAGGGAGGGGGTGTCGGGGCTGGAGGAGGATACAGAGATAGGGAGCGGGTGTAGGGGGTTGGAGGAGGATACAGAGATAGGGAGCGGGTGTAGGGGGTTGGAGGAGGATACAGAGATAGGGAGCGGGTGTAGGGGGTTGGAGGAGGATACAGAGATAGGGAGGGGGTGTCGGGGCTGGAGGAGGATACAGAGATGGGGAGGGGGTGTCGGGGCTGGAGGAGGATACAGAGATGGGGAGGGGGTGTCGGGGCTGGAGGAGGATACAGAGATAGGGAGGGGGGTGTAGGAGGTTACAGAGATAGGGAGGGGGGTGTAGGGGCTGGAGGGGGTTACAGAGATAGGGAAGGGGTGTAGGGGCTGGAGGAGGTTACAGAGATAGGGAGGGGGGTGTAGGGGCTGGAGGAGGTTACAGAGATAGGGAGGGGGTGTAGGGGCTGGAGGAGGATACAGAGATAGGGAGCGGGTGTAGGGGGTTGGAGGAGGATACAGAGATAGGGAGGGGGTGTCGGGGCTGGAGGAGGATACAGAGATGGGGAGGGGGTGTCGGGGCTGGAGGAGGATACAGAGATGGGGAGGGGGTGTCGGGGCTGGAGGAGGATACAGAGATAGGGAGGGGGGTGTAGGAGGTTACAGAGATAGGGAGGGGGGTGTAGGGGCTGGAGGGGGTTACAGAGATAGGGAAGGGGTGTAGGGGCTGGAGGAGGTTACAGAGATAGAGAGGGGGGTGTAGGGGCTGGAGGAGGTTACAGAGATAGGGAGGGGGTGTAGGGGCTGGAGGAGGATACAGAGATAGGGAGGGGGGGTAGGGGCTGGAGGAGGATACAGAGATGGGGAGGGGGTGTAGGGGCTGGAGGAGGTTACAGAGATAGGGAGGGGGGGTAGGGGCTGGAGGAGGATACAGAGATAGGGAGGGGGGTGTAGGAGGTTACAGAGATAGGGAGGGAGGTGTAGGAGGTTACAGAGATAGGGAGGGAGGTGCAGGGGCTGGAGGAGGTTACAGAGATAAGGAGGGAGGTGCAGGGGGCTGGAGGAGGTTACAGAGATAGGGAGGGGGTGTAGGGGCTTGAGGAGGTTACAGAGATAGGGAGGGAGGTGCAGGGGGCTGGAGGAGGTTACAGAGATAGGGAGGGAGGTGCAGGGGGCTGGAGGAGGTTACAGAGATAGGGAGGGAGGTGCAGGGGCTGGAGGAGGTTACAGAGATAGGGAGGGGGTGTAGGGGCTGGAGGAGGATACAGAGATAGGGAGGGAGGTGCAGGGGCTGGGGGAGGTTACAGAGATAGGGAGGGGGGGTAGGGGCTGGAGGAGGATACAGAGATAGGGAGGGAGGTGCAGGGGCTGGGGGAGGTTACAGAGATAGGGAGGGGGGGTAGGGGCTGGAGGAGGATACAGAGATAGGGAGGGGGGGTAGGGGCTGGAGGAGGATACAGAGATAGGGAGGGGGTGTAGGGGCTGGAGGAGGTTACAGAGATAGGGAGGGGGTGTAGGGGCTGGAGGAGGTTACAGAGATAGGGAGGGGGTGTAGGGGCTGGAGGAGGTTACAGAGATAGGGAGGGGGTGTAGGGGCTGGAGGAGGATACAGAGATAGGGAGGGAGGTGCAGGGGCTGGGGGAGGTTACAGAGATAGGGAGGGGGGTAGGGGCTGGAGGAGGATACAGAGATAGGGAGGGGGTGTAGGGGCTGGAGGAGGTTACAGAGATAGGGAGGGGGTGTCGGAGCTGGAGGAGGTTACAGAGATAGGGAGGGGGTGTAGGGGCTGGAGGAGGTTACAGAGGTAGGGAGGGGGTGTCGGGGCTGGAGGGGGTTACAGAGATAGGGAGGGGGTGTCGGGGCTGGAGGGGGTTACAGAGATAGGGAGGGGGTGTCGGGGCTGGAGGGGGTTACAGAGATAGGGAGGGGGTGTAGGGGCTGGAGGGGGTTACAGAGATAGGGAGTGGGGTGTAGGGGCTGGAGGAGGTTACAGAGATAGGGAGGGGGTGTCGAAGCTGGAGGAGGTTACAGAGATAGGGAGGGGGTGTAGGGGCTGGATGAGGTTACAGGGATAGGGAGGGGGTGTCGGGGCTGGAGGGGGTTACAGAGATAGGGAGGGGGTGTAGGGGCTGGAGGAGGTTACAGAGATAGGGAGGGGGTGTCGAAGCTGGAGGAGGTTACAGAGATAGGGAGGGGGTGTAGGGGCTGGATGAGGTTACAGGGATAGGGAGGGGCTGCAGGGGCTGGAGGAGGTTGCAGAGATAGGGAGGGGGGTGTAGGGGCTGGAGGAGGTTACAGAGATAGGGAGGGGGTGTCGGAGCTGGAGGAGGTTACAGAGATAGGGAGGGAGTGTAGGGGCTGGAGGAGGTTACAGGGATAGGGAGGGGCTGCAGGGGCTGGAGGAGGTTGCAGAGATAGGGAGGGGGGTGTAGGGGCTGGATGAGGTTACAGAGATAGGGAGGGAGGTGCAGGGGCTGGAGGAGGATACAGAGATAGGGAGGGGGGTGTAGGGGCTGGAGGAGGTTACAGAGATAGGGAGGGGCTGTAGGGGCTGGAGGAGGTTACAGAGATAGGGAGGGGGTGTAGGGGCTGGAGGAGGTTACAGAGATAGGGAGGGAGGTGCAGGGGCTGGAGGAGGATACAGAGATAGGGAGGGGGTGTAGGGGCTGGAGGAGGTTACAGAGATAGGGAGGGGGGTGTAGGAGGTTACAGAGATAGGGAGGGAGGTGCAGGGGCTGGAGGAGGATACAGAGATAGGGAGGGGGGTGTAGGGGCTGGAGGAGGTTACAGAGATAGGGAGGGGCTGTAGGGGCTGGAGGAGGTTACAGAGATAGGGAGGGGGTGTAGGGGCTGGAGGAGGTTACAGAGATAGGGAGGGAGGTGCAGGGGCTGGAGGAGGATACAGAGATAGGGAGGGGGTGTAGGGGCTGGAGGAGGTTACAGAGATAGGGAGGGGGGTGTAGGAGGTTACAGAGATAGGGAGGGAGGTGCAGGGGCTGGAGGAGGATACAGAGATAGGGAGGGGGTGTAGGGGCTGGAGGAGGTTACAGAGATAGGGAGGGGGGTGTAGGGGCTGGAGGAGGTTACAGAGATAGGGAGGGGGTGTAGGGGCTGGAGGAGGTTACAGAGATAGGGAGGGGGTGTAGGGGCTGGAGGAGGTTACAGAGATAGGGAGGGGGTGTAGGGGCTGGAGGAGGTTGCAAGGCTTCTAGAAAAAGTGAGAGGGCATGGGATCCAAGGGGCTGCTGCCCAGTGGATCCAGAACTGGCTTGCCCAAAGGAGGCAGAGAGTGGGTATAGATGGGTCTTTTTCTAAATGGAGGTCGGTCCCCAGTGGTGTGCCCCAGGGATCTGTTCTGGGACCCTTGCTGTTTGTCATTTTCATAAATGACCTGGATGAGGAAGCGGAGGGATGGGTTGGTAAGTTTGCCGACGACAGAAAGGTTGGTGGGGTTGTGGATAGTCTGGAGGGATGTCAGAAGTTACAGAGGGACATAGATAGGATGCAAGACTGGGCGGAGAAGTGGCAGATGGACTTCAACCCAGATAAATGCGTAGTGGTCCATTTTGACAGGTCAAATGGGATGAAGGAGTACAATATAAAGGGAAAGACTCTTAGTACTGTAGAGGATCAGAAGGACCTTGGGGTCCGGGTCCATAGGACTCTGAAATCGGCCCCGCAGGTGGAGGAGGTGGTTAAGAAGGTGTATGGTGTGCTGGCCTTTATCAATCGAGGGATTGAGTTTAGGAGTCCGGGGATAATGATGCAGCTATATAAGACCCTCGTCAGACCCCACTTGGAGTACTGTGCTCAGTTCTGGTCGCCTCACTATAGGAAAGATGTGGAAAAGAGTGAAAGGGTGCAGAGGAGATTTACAAGGATGTTGCCTGGATTGAGTGGCATGCCTTTTGAGGATAGGCTGAGGGAGCTTGGTCTTTTCTCCTTGGAGAGACGAAGGATGAGAGGAGACCTAATAGAGGTGTATAAGATGTTGAGAGGCATAGATTGGGTGGACTCTCAGAGGCTTTTTCCCAGGGTGGAAATGTCTGCTACGAGAGGACACAGGTTTAAGGTGCTGGGGGGTAGGTACAGGGGAGATGTTAGGGGTAAGTTTTTCACACAGAGGGTGGTGGGCAAGTGGAATCGGCTGCCGTCAGTGGTGGTGGAGGCAAACTCAATAGGGTCTTTTAAGAGACTCCTGGATGAGTGCATGGAGCTTAATAGGATGGAGGGTTATAGGTAGGTCTAGAAGGTAGGGATGTGTTCGGCACAACTTGTGGGGCCGAAGGGCCTGTTTTGTGCTGTAGTTTTTCTATGTTTCTATGTTTCTAGATAGGGAGGGGGTGTAGCGATGGGGTGGGGGGGGGGTTTGTGGTAATCTGGGGGTGTTGCGAGTCCACCATCTTATTGCCCATCCCTAATTGCCCCTTGAACTGAGTGTCTCGCTGGCCCATGTCCAAGAGGGGCAATTGAGAGTCCACCACATTGCTGAGTGTGGGTGGGGGGGTGGGGACGGGTGAGAGGGTCTGGAGTCACGTGTAGACCAGACTGGGTAAGGATGACAGATTTCCTTCAAGGATTGACCATCACGAGTGCGCGAGCTGAGAATCTGTCCAATCGCTGAGGGGTTAACCGAACCAGCCGTCCAATCACCGGTGATCAAGCAGATGGTCTGTCCAATCACAGTTGGGTTGGCTGTGAATCTGTCCAATCACAGTTCGGTTGGCTGAGAGTCTGGCCAATCACAGTTGGGTTGGGTGTGAATCTGTCCAATCACAGTTGGGTTGGCGGCGAATCTGTCCAATCACAGTTGGGTTGGCTGCGGATTGGTCCAATCACAGTTAGGTTGGCTGGGGATTGGTCCAATCACAGTTAGGTTGGCTGGGGATAGGTCCAATCACAGTTGGGTTGGCTGAGAATCTGTCCAATCACAGTTGGGTTGGCTGGGGATTGGTCAAATCACAGTTGGGTTGGCTGGGGATTGGTCCAATCACAGTTGGGTTGGCTGTGACTCTGTCCAATCACAGTTGGATTGGCTGGGGATTGGTCCAATCACAGTTGAGTTGGCTGGGGATTTTTCCAATCACAATTGGGTTGGCTGGGGATTGGTCCAATCACAGTTGAGTTTGCTGGGGATTGGTCCAATCACAGTTGGGTTGGTTGGTATCTGTCCAATCACAAGGGAGAGAGGCGGAAGGAGCACAGGAGGAGGGGGAAGAGGAGGGGAAATGAGGGATTTGTCCGTGAGGGTTGGAGGAAACGTTGGATCATCTCCTCATGAATTTTCTCTCTCTCACTTTGCCAAGTGTAGGCCTTGAGTAGTCAAGTGTCGGTGAGGTTGCCCACTGACTTGGCATCCATCTTGGATACGTGGGTCTTACAGATGGGCTACCCAGTGGTGACTATCAACACCACCTCTGGCCTGCTAACCCAGACACGCTTCTTTCTCGACGGTCTAACAAATGTGACCAGGTCTTCCAAGCACGGGTGAGTCACGCAGGAGCGGCAGGTACGAGAGGGTGTTCGAGTCAAATCCCCACCTACTTCCATCCCTCCTCCTTGGAGGGAGTTAGTGTCCAAAGATGTGTAGGTTAGGTGGGATTGGCCATGCTAAATTGCCCCTTAGTGTCCAAAGATGTGCAGGTTAGGTGGATTGGCCATGCTAAATTGCCCCTTAGTGTCCAAAGATGTGCAGGTTAGGGGGATTGGCCGTGCTAAATTGGCCCTTAGTGTCCAAAGATGTGCAGGTTAGGTGGATTGGCCATGCTAAATTGGCCCTTAGTGTCCAAAGATGTGCAGGTTAGGTGGATTGGCCATGCTAAATTGTCCCTTAGTGTCAGGGGGTTTAGCGGGGTAAATATGTGGGGTTACGGGAATAGGGCCTGGGTAGGATTGTGACCGGTGCAGACTTGCTGGGTCAAATGGCCTTCGTCTGCACTGGAGGGATTTTATGATGCGCTGGCCATCTCGCTCCTATCCACCCTAATCCCATTTTCCTGCCCTCGCTCCATAGCCTTGTATCCCTGCGGCATCTCAAGTGCTCATCCAAGCACTTGTCAATTGTTGTGAGAGATTCCCGCCTCTTCCGCCCTCTCAGGCAGCGAGTTCCAGACTCCCAGCAACCTCGGGGGGGGGTGAAAAAGTTTCTCCTCAAATCCCCGCCTGCCCCTGTCCTTAACTCTCTGCCCCCCCGCTCCGGTTACTGACTCCCCCACTAAGGGGAGTCCTATCGATGTCCCTCATACCCCTCGATCGGGTCCCCTTCTCTGCTCCAAGGAAAACAACCCCAGTCTAACCAGCCTCCTTCCGTTGCTTCAGCCCAGGCAGCATCCCGGTGAATCTCCTCCGCACCCTCTCCAGTGAATCACATCCTTCCTATAATGTGGCGACCAGAACTGCACTCAGTACTCTAGCTGTGGCCTAACCAGTGTTTTATACAGCTGACATCATAACCTTCCCACTCTTATATTCAATGTATTGGCTAATAAAGTCAAGTGTCCCTTCTTAACCACCTTATCTACCTGTCCTTGCTGCCTTCCGGGACCTATGGACACGCGCACAAGCTCCCTCTGGTTCTCTGTCCTAGCGGACTACCGTTCATTGCGTATTCCCTTGACTTGTTACTCCTCCCAGAATGCGTCACCTCACACTTTTCCGGGTTAAATTCCAATTGCCAAGGATGTGATTGCAAGTTAGAGGGTGCAGAGATTCCCCAGGATGCTTCAGTGTGATTTGGACAGGCTGAGTGAGTGGGCATCTGCACGGCAGATGCAGTATAATGTGGATAAATGTGAGGTTATCCACTTTGGCAGCAATAATAGGCGGCACGGTAGCACAGTGGTTAGCACTGCTGCTTCACAGCTCCAGGGTCCCGGGTTCGATTCCCGACTCGGGTCACTGTCTGTGTGGAGTCTGCACATTCTCCTCATGTCTGCGTGGGTTTCCTCCAGGTGCTCCGGTTTCCTCCCACCGTCCAAAGATGTGCAGGTTAGGTTGATTGGCCAGGTTAAAAATTGCCCCTTAGAGTCCTGAGATGCGTAGGTTAGAGGGATTAGCAGGTAAAATATGTGGGGGTAGGGCCTGGGTGGGATTGTGGTCGGTGCAGACTCGATGGGCCGAATGGCCTCCTTCTGCACTGTAGGGATTCTATGATTCTAATAGGAAGACAGATTATTGCTGCTGTTCAGGCCATCTGACTGGCCCCGTCTATATCATCCTGTAATCGAAGATCTTTCTCCTCTCTCTAAACCAAACCACCAATTTCCATATCATCTGTGAACTTGCTGATCATACTCCCTCCCCCATTCACATCCAGATCATTAACCTACACTACACACAGCAGGGGACCCAGCGCCAAACCCTGCGGCACACCATTGGACACTGGCTTCCAGTCACAAAAACAAACCTTCGACAGTCACCTATTGCCTCCTGCCACGAAGACAATTTAGGGCCCAATTTGCCAAATTGTCGTGGATGCCATGGGCTCCAACCATCTTCATTAGCCTCCCATGGTGCGACCTTGTCAAAAGCCTTACTGAAGTCCATATAAGCTCCATCCACCACACCGCTCTCATTCACACAGCTCGTCACCTCCTCGACGAGTTCAGTCAAATTTGTTTGACAGGATCTCGACCTGAGAAAGACACGCTGTCGATCCCGAGGACATGAAGAGCAGTTACAAATCAAACCTTATTAAAAATGGATTCTGTTGAAGCAAAAGATAGCTCCCACGGGTCACATGACTCATAAGATAGGGAACAGCTTTTGGATATTTCCAGCAGCACTACTGACCCTCCCACAGTGCGGCGCTCCCTCAGCACTGACCCTCCCACAGTGCGGCGCTCCCTCAGCACTGACCCTCCCACAGTGCGGCGCTCCCTCAGCATTGACCCTCCCACAGTGCGGTGCTCCCTCAGCACTGACCCTCCCACAGTGCGGCACTCCCTCAGCACTGACCCTCCCACAGTGCGGCGCTCCCTCAGCACTGACCCTCCCACAGTGCGGCGCTCCCTCAGCACTGACCCTCCCACAGTGCGGCGCTCCCTCAGCACTGACCCTCCCACCGTGCGGCGCTCCCTCAGCACTGACCCTCCCACAGTGCGGCGCTCCCTCAGCATTGACCCTCCCACAGTGCGGCGCTCCCTCAGCATTGACCCTCCCACAGTGCGGCGCTCCCTCAGCACTGACCCTCCCACAGTGCGGCGCTCCCTCAGCACTGACCCTCCCACAGTGCGGCGCTCCCTCAGCACTGACCCTCCCACAGTGCGGCGCTCCCTCAGCACTGACCCTCCCACAGTGCGGTGCTCCCTCAGCACTGATCCTCCCACAGTGCGGCGCTCCCTCAGCACTGACCCTCCCACAGTGCGGCACTCCCTCAGCACTGACCCTCCCACAGTGCGGTGCTCCCTCAGCACTGACCCTCTCACAGTGCGGTGCTCCCTCAGCACTGACCCTCCCACAGTGCGGCACTCCCTCAGCACTGACCCTCCCAAAGTGCGGCGCTCCCTCAGCACTGACCCTCCCACAGTGCGGCGCTCCCTCAGCACTGACCCTCCCACAGTGCGGCGCTCCCTCAGCACTGACCCTCCCACAGTGCGGTGCTCCCTCAGCACTGACTCTCCCACAGTGCGGCGCTCCCTCAGCACTGACCCTCCCACAGTGCGGCGCTCCCTCAGCACTGACCCTCCCACAGTGCGGTGCTCCCTCAGCACTGACTCTCCCACAGTGCGGCGCTCCCTCAGCACTGACCCTCCCACAGTGCGGCGCTCCCTCAGCACTGACCCTCCCACAGAGCGGCGCTCCCTCAGCAGTGACCCTCCCACAGTGCAAAACTCCCTCAGCACTGACTCTCCAACAGTGCAGTGCCCCCTCAGCACTGACCCTCCCACAGTGCGGCGCTCCCTCAGCACTGACCCTCCCACAGTGCAGTGCTCCCTCAGCACTGACCCACCCACAGTGCGGCGCTCCCTCAGCACTGACCCTCCCACAGTGCAGTGCTCCCTCAGCACTGACCCTCCCACAGTGCGGCGCTCCCTCAGCACTGACCCTCCCACAGTGCAGTGCTCCCTCAGCACTGACCCTCACACAGTGCGGCGCTCCCTCAGCACTGACCCTCCCACAGTGCGGCGCTCCCTCAGCACTGACCCTCCCACAGTGCGGCGCTCCCTCAGCACTGACCCTCCCACAGTGCAGCGCTCCCTCAGCACTGATTCTTTAGTCTGGGTGTCTGGGGGGAACTGGGAGAGTCTGTGACTCAGTTGAACAGAACCAGGAGGGGTTGGGAGTGAATGATGGATAGAGTAATATTTGAACAAGGTCATGTATACTGGACACAGGAACAGAATCTGTATATTTCTGCCCTCACAGATACAAGTGGTGTATCCCAGTAACGTGGCAAAAGAACATCAGTGTGCAGGAGACAGTCTGGATTAGTGGGACCAGTGGTACGTGATTCTTCGTATACCCGTGCTTTCCCCAGGAGATTTCCCCAGGAGTCATTACCGGAGTTTCATTTAACTGCGAGGCCCCCTCCCCCAACAGCTACGAGACTCCATCTGTCATCCCCCTGAAAAAGGGGTTAAGATTCACTCTGTGTCTAACCCCGTGCTGTACCTGTCCTGGGAGTGTTTGATGGGGACAGTGTAGAGGGAGCTTTACTCTGTCTCTAACCCCGTGCTGTACCTGTCCTGGGAGTGTTTGATGGGGGACAGTGTAGAGGGAGCTTTACTCTGTATCTAACCCCATGCTGTACCTGCCCTGGGAGTGTTTGATGGGGACAGTGTAGAGGGAGCTTTACTCTGTATCTAACCCCATGCTGTACCTGCCCTGGGAGTATTTGATGGGGACAGTGTAGAGGGAGCTTTACTCTGTATCTGACCCCGTGCTGTACCTGTCCTGGGAGTGTTTGATGGGGGACAGTGTAGAGGGAGCTTTACTCTGTATCTAACCCCATGCTGTACCTGCCCTGGGAGTGTTTGATGGGGACAGTGTAGAGGGAGCTTTACTCTGTATCTAACCCCGTGCTGTACCTGTCCTGGGAGTGTTTGATGGGGACAGTGTAGAGGGAGCTTTACTCTGTATCTAACCCCGTGCTGTACCTGTCCTGGGAGTGTTTGATGGGGACAGTGTAGAGGGAGCTTTACTCTGTATCTAACCCCGTGCTGTACCTGTCCTGGGAGTGTTTGATGGGGACAGTGTCGAGGGAGCTTTACTCTGTATCTAACCCCGTGCTGTACCTGTCCTGGGAGTGTTTGATGGGGACAGTGTCGAGGGAGCTTTACTCTGTATCTAACCCCGTGCTGTACCTGTCCTGGGAGTGTTTGATAGGGACAGTGTAGAGGGAGCTTTACTCTGTATCTAACCCCGTGCTGTACCTGTCCTGGGAGTGTTTGATGGGGGACAGTGTAGAGGGAGCTTTACTCTGTATCTAACCCCGTGTTGTACCTGTCCTGGGAGTGTTTGATGGGGACAGTGTAGAGGGAGCTTTACTCTGTATCTAACCCCGTGCTGTACCTGTCCTGGGAGTGTTTGATGGGGACAGTGTCGAGGGAGCTTTACTCTGTATCTAACCCCGTGCTGTACCTGTCCTGGGAGTGTTTGATAGGGACAGTGTAGAGGGAGCTTTACTCTGTATCTAACCCCGTGCTGTACCTGTCCTGGGAGTGTTTGATGGGGGACAGTGTAGAGGGAGCTTTACTCTGTATCTAACCCCGTGCTGTACCTGTCCTGGGAGTGTTTGATGGGGGACAGTGTAGAGGGAGCTTTACTCTGTATCTAACCCCGTGCTGTCCCTGTCCTGGGAGTGTTTGATGGGGACAGTGTAGAGGGAGCTTTACTCTGTATCTAACCCCGTGCTGTACCTGTCCTGGGAGTGTTTGATGGGGGACTGCGTAGAGGGAGCTTTACTCTGTATCTAACCCCGTGCTGTACCTGTCCTGGGAGTGTTTGATGGGGGACAGTGTAGAGGGAGCTTTACTCTGTATCTAACCCCGTGCTGTACCTGTCCTGATTTACTTTTGCCCTTTCTCTAGCTGTGTTTGTCGGGGAGATGGTGGTGAATGATCAGACGTGGATATTAGCCAATATCAATGCAGTCGGTCTATATCGGGTCAACTATGACAACGATAACTGGGACAAGTTGCTGATTTTACTGATGCGGAACCGTGATGTAAGTTTCCACATGGTCTGATGTGTCGGGGGGTCGATAATTTGGTGGGCTGAATAAACAGCCTGGGGACGGCGAGTTGCGCAGTGTTACCCTCATGTGGTTTGCAGTTTTTAAGGGCGTCGGTGGAAGGCAGTTGTATTGGGATCCCCTGAACACCGAGGTGACCATTCAGCCCCTCTTGAACGTGCCCTGCTATCCAATGAGATTGTGAGTTGTCTGTATCTTCACCCCATCCACTCACCTTCGCCCTTCTCTCTTTCTCTCTCTCTATCTCAGAACCACCTCTCTCTCTCTCCATCCCTCTCTCTCTTCTGTCTCTCTCATTCCTCCCTCAATCTCCTTCACACTCACTCCCCCCATTCTCGTCCACTCCCCTCAAGGTATTCAATGCAGGCCTGTCCTCCGGACCTCCTATCCACAGGCCTCAGTGAGGCCTCCTATCCACAGGCCTGTCAATGAGGCCTAGCTATCCAGGCCTACCAGTGAGGTCTAGCTATCCAGGCCTGTCACTGAGGCCTACCTATCCAGGTCTGTTAGTGAGGCCTACCTATCCAGGCCTGTCAATGAGGCAAAACTATCCAGGCCTGTCAATGAGGCCTACCCATCCAGGATTTTCAGTGAGTCCTACCTATCCAAGCCTGTCAGTGAGGCCTACCTATCCAGGCCTGTCAGTGAGGCCTACCTATCCAGGATTGTCAGTGACGCCTACCTATCCAGGATTGTCAGTGAGGCCTACCTATCCAGGCTTGTCAGTGAGGCCTACCTATCCAGGTCTGTCGGTGAGGCCTACCTATCCAGGATTGTCAGTGAGGCATACCTATCCAGGCCTGTCAGTGAGGCCTACCTATCCAGGATTGTCAGTGAGGCCTCCCTATCCAGATTTGTCAGTGAGGACTACATAGCCAGGATATTCAGTGAGGCCTACCTATGCAGCATTGTCAGTGAGGCCTCCCTATCCAGGTTTGTCGGTGAGGCCTACCTATCCAGGTTTGTCAGTGAGGCCTACCTATCTAGGTCTGTCAGTGAGGCCTCCTATCCAGGGTTGTCAGTGAGGCCTACCTATCCAGGATTGTCAGTGAGGCCTCCCTATCCAGGTTTGTCGGTGAGGCCTACCTATCCAGGTTTGTCAGTGAGGCCGACCTATCCAGGATTGTCAGTGAGGCCTACCTATCCAGGATTGTCAGTGAGGCCTACCTATCCAGGATTGTCAGTGAGGCCTACCTATAGAATATCAGGAGCTGGCTGCAAAGTATTACGTTGAAATTTTCCTTTTTCTTCCCACAGGCCATTCCAGTGATAAACCGAGCACAGTTGATCGATGACGCTTTTAGCTTAGCACGGTAAGAGTGAGGGGAGCAATGGGCTGGGCCTTCAGAAAACCTCCTCATCTCACCCTCAGGGAGTGTTTGATGGGGGACAGTGTAGAGGGAGCTTTACTCTGTATCTAACCCCGTGCTGCACCTGTCCTGGGAGTGTTTGATGGGGGACAGTGTAGAGGGAGGCACCCCCTCAGCACTGACCCTCTGACAGTGCAGTGCTCCCTGAACCATATTCACCACCATGGCGAACCCCCCCACTTGGAGATCCTCAGAGAGGGTCCCTCTTTGCACTGTCCCTGGGCACTGTCCCTTGGCACTACAGTTGGGTCACTGCGTCTTGTTAGCATTGCTCCAGAGTAGTTGTAAAAGCTGGTGTGACATGATGTCAGTAAGGGGTTTGGCAGGGGGGCGGTCCGGGGGGGGGGGGGGGGGGGGGGGTGGGGCACGGGGTTGGAGACCCCAACACTGAGCTGGTGGGGGGCGTCCCCGGTGCAGCGTACGGAGGGGGGTTCTTTGGGAATGACACTTACAAGTTGATAATGTCTTTAAATAATGACCTGACCTTTCTGGGTGGAAATCTCCTGTCAAATGGTGGCGTGAGATTCTCGCTCTTGGCCCCTCGCTGGAGTTGGCGCCCTGTCAGCATTTGCGCCAAATCCCAGCCTCCTGGCTCTCCTCCCACCCCTACTGATATTTATTTTCAAATCCCTAAACGACCCCCTGCCCCTTTTGGAAAATCTCCCTCGGAGTTGGAGGCGGAAATGTCAAGAGATTTCCCACCGGGTTGAAACTGCTTAATTACCTTTTCATGTGAATTGTTGGCCTTTCCCCGTACAGCAGCCTCCAGAGAGAGACTCGGTCCTTATGTTAATCCTCGTGTCACAAAAAGAGGTCTCACAACACCACCATATCTGTTGGAATTCTTTGGAGATGTAACTAGTAGGGTTGACAAGGGGGAGCCAGTCGATGTGGTATATTTAGACTTTCAAAAAGCATTTGACAAAGTCCCACACAAGAGATTATCGTGCAAGATTAAAGCATGTGGGATTGGGGGAAGTGTATTGAGATGGTTAGAAAACTGGTTGGCAGAGAGGAAACAAAGAGTAGGAATTAATGGGTGCTTTTCAAATTGGCAGGCAGTAACTAGTGGGTGCCACAGGGATCGGTGCTGGGACCCCAGCTATTCACAGTGTATATTAATGATTTGGATGAGGGAACAAAATGTAACATCTCAAAGTTTGCAGCTGATACCAAGTTGGGTGGGAGGGTGAACTGTGAGGAGGATGCAGAGATCCTTCAGAATGATCTGGGCAGGTTGGGTGAGTGGGCTAATCAATGGCAGATGCAGTATAATTTGGATAAATGTGAGGTTATTCACTTTGGAAGCAAAATGAAGAAGGCAGATTACTGCCTGAGTGGTTGTAAATTGGGAGAGGGGAGTGTGCAGCGGGACCTGGGTGTCCTTGTGCACCAGTCGCTGAAAGTAAGCATGCAGGTGCAGCAGGCGGTAAAGAAGGCAAAAGACATGTTAGCCTTCATTGCGAAGGTTTTGAGTACAGGAGCAGGGATGTGTTGTTGCAATTACAGTAAGGAGTCTCACAACACCAGGTTAAAGTCCAACAGGTTTATTTGGTAGCAAAATCCACTAGCTTTCGGAGCGCTGCTCCTTCATCAGGTGAGTGGGAATTCTGTTCACAAACAGGGCATATAAAGACACAAACTCAATTTACAAAATAATGGTTGGAAAGCGAGTCTTTACAGGTAATCAAGTCTTAAAGGTACAGACAATGTGAGTGGAGAGAGGGTTAAGCACAGGTTAAAGAGATGTGTATTGTCTCCAGCCAGGACAGGTAGTGAGATTTTGCAAGCCCAGGCAAGTCATGGGGGTTACAGATAGTGTGACATGAACCCAAGATCCCGGTTTAGGCCGTCCTCATGTGTGCGGAACTTGGCTATCAGTCTCTGCTCAGTGACTCTGCGCTGTCGTGTGTCGTGAAGGCCGCCTTGGAGAACGCTTACCCGAAGATCAGAGGCTGAATGCCCGTGACTGCTGAAGTGCTCCCCCACAGGAAGAGAACAGTCTTGCCTGGTGATTGTCGAGCGGTGTTCATTCATCCGTTGTCGCAGCGTCTGCATAGTTTCCCCAATGTACCATGCCTCGGGACATCCTTTCCTGCAGCGTATCAGGTAGACAACGTTGGCCAAGTTGCACGACGTGCCGGATCATCGACATGGATGCCATCATCTCACGTGAGAACACCATCCACCAGGTACACGGTACCTACTCTGTTGGACTTTAACCTGGTGTTGTGCGACTTCTTACTGTGTTTACCCCAGTCCAACGCCGGCATCTCCACATTGTTGCAATTATACACGGCCTTGGTGAGGCCACACCTAGAGTATTGTGTGCAGTTTTGGTCTCCTTTTCTGAGGAAGGATGTTCTTGCTCTGGAGGGAGTGCAGCGAAGGTTTACCAGGCTGATTCCGGGGATGGCGGGACTGATGTATGAGGAGAGATTGACGAGGTTAGGATTGTTTTCGCTGGAGTTCAGATGAATGAGGGGGGGATCTCATAGAGACTTATAAAATTCTAACAGGACTGGACAGGGGAGATGCAGGGAGGATGTTCCCGATGGTGGGGGGAGTCCAGAACCAGGGGGTCACAGTCTGAGGATTCGGGGTAGACAATTTAGGACGGAGGTGAGGAGACATTTCTTCACCCAAAGAGTGGTGAGTCTGTGGAATTCATTACCACAGGAAGTAGTTGATGCCAAAACATTGAATGTATTCAAGAGGCGGCTGGATATAGCACTTGGGGCGAACGGGGTCGAAGGTTATGGGGAAAAAGCAGGATTGAGTTGGATGATCAGCCATGATGTTGATGAATGGCAGAGCAGGCTCGAAGGGCCGAATGGCCTCCTCCAGCTCCTATCCTCTATGTTTCTATGTTGAAGTCCTGGAACCACGAGCTTTCGGAGCGCCGCTCCTTCACCAGGTGAGCGGAGAGGTCGGTTTCACAAACACGGCGTATAGAGGCCAAGACACAATTGCAATTGGAATGCGAGTCTTTACAGGTAATCAAGTCTTTACAGGTACAGACAGTGCGAGTGGAGAGAGGGATAATCACAGGTTAAAGAATTGTCTCCAGCCAGGACAGTTAGGATTTTGCAATCCCAGGCCCAATGGTGGGGTTTACACAGTGTGACATGAACTCAAGATCCCGGTTGAGGCCGTCCCCATGCGTGCGGAACTTGGGAATGACACTAACAAGATGTTAATGTCTTTAAATAATGTTCCTGATGCATGAGGACGGCTTAGTAACTGATTACCTGTAAAGACTCGCATTCCAACCTTATTGTGTCTCGGCCTATATAAGCCGTGTTTGTGAAACCGACCTCTCCGCTCACCTGATGAAGGAGCGGCGCTCCGAAAGCTCGTGATTCCAAATAAACCTGTCCAACTTTATCCTGGTGTTGTGAGACTTCTCACTGCGCCCACCCCAGTCCAACACTAGCATCTCCACATCGCATCTGTTCAAAAAGCGCACAGATTTCTTCCAGAATGTTCTTAGCCCCTGGAGCTCAGTCATTCCCTGGGGTTGAAGCGTCAACGACAACCCCAAAGGGGAGGGAACTCCGGAATGTTAGAATGTGATGCTAAATGTGTTGGTTTCTTCCCCCGGGGTATTTTATCCCGGGGCGGGGGGAGAGATGCAGGGGGAAGTACATCGCTGTCACAAGGGCTTTGGAGACCACACGCTATCTTCACACGGAGACGGAGCAACTGCCCTGGGAGACACTTAGCAACCACCTGGACTTCCTCGAACTGATCCTCAAGGAGACCCCAGGCTACACCCTGCTGGAGGTGAGGACCCCCACAGCCCATCAGCTCAGGAAATCCTGCCTGCTCCCTCGCTGGGGCGAGGGGGTGAGAGGGGAGAGGTGGGGAGGGAGAAAGAGAGGGTAAGGTGGAGAGAAAAGGAGTAGGAGAAGGAAGAGAGGAGGGGATTGGATAAGGGAGGGGGAGAGAGAGAGGGTGAGATGGAGAGAGGGAAAGAGAAAGATGGAGGGCGAGAGAAAGATGGAGAGGGAGAGAGAGAGGGTAAGATGGAGAGAAAAGGAGTAAGAGAAGGAAGGGAGGAGGGGATTGAGTAAGGGAGGGGGAGAGAGAGAGAGAGGGTAAGATGGAGAGAGAGAGAGAGAGAGTAAGATGGAGAGAAAAGGAGTAGGAGAAGGAAGGGAGGAGGGGATTGGATAAGGGAGGAGGAGAGAGAGGGTGAGATGGAGAGAGGGAAAGAGAAAGATGGAGGGCGAGAGAAAGATGGAGAGGGAGAGAGAGAGGGTAAGCTAGAGAGAGAGAGAAAGAGAAAAAGAGATGGTAAGATGGCGAGAGAGTTAGAGAGAGAGAGAGAGAGAGAGAGACAGAGAGAGAGAGAGAGACAGACAGAGTTTTAAAGTTAAAGTTTATTTATTAGTGTCACAAGTTGGCTTACATTAACACTGCAATGAAGTTACTGTGAAAATCCCCTAGTTGCCACATTACTGTTCGGGTTACACTGAGGGAGAGTTTAGCATGGCCAATCCACCCTAACCTGCACATCTTTCAGACTGTGGGAGGAAACCGGAGCACCCGGAGGAAACCCACGCAGACACGGGAGAATGTGCAGACTCCACACAGACAGTGACCCGAGCAGGGAATCGAACCTGGGTCCCTGGCGCTGTGAGGCTGCAGTGCTAAGCCACTGTGCCACCGTGCCACCCCATGGACAGACAGACAGAGGGAGAGAGAAAGATAGAGAGAGAGAGAGACAGAGAGAGAGAGACAGAG
>NW_027594393.1:0-18205 GCF_964213995.1 Mustelus asterias | reverse complement strand
GGGATGGGGGGGGGAGGGGATGGGAATGGGGAGGGGGGAGGGGGAGGGGAGGGGGGAGGGGGAGGGGAGGGGGGAGGGGAGGGGGAGGGGAGGGGAGGGGGAGGGGAGGGGTAGGGGAGGGGAGGGGGGAGGGAGGGGAGGGAGGGGAGGGGATGGGAGGGGGGAGGGGGGAGGGGAGGGGAGAGGGGGGAGGGGAGGGAGGGGAGGGATGGGAGGGGGGAGGGGGGAGGGGAGAGGTGAGGGGAGGGGGAGGATAAGCCGAGAGAGAGAGAGAGAGAGTGTGTGGAGGTGGGTTTGGAGGGAATCTCCCGCGGTCTGATCGCTGAGTCCCGCCGTGCCCTTACTCACATTTGCAAAGCGTCGTTAGTGGCATTAATAAGACCAGGGTCGCAAATCTCCCCGAGGATCAGCAAGGCAGACATTTCATGGCCCTAGAGGGAGAGGGAGTAAAGAGGAACACATTACACTTCCTCCCCATCGATCACCATCTCAAATCTCACACACAGCCCGAGCGTCACCCAGCCCCCCGACACAGCCCGAGCTTCACCCCCCCCCGACACAGCCCGAGCGTCACCCCCCCCCCCGACACAACCCGAGCTTCACCCCCCCCGACACAGCCCGAGCTTCACCCCCCCCCCGACACAGCCCGAGCGTCACCCCCCCCCCCCCCCGACACAGCCCGAGCGTCACCCAGCCCCCCCGACACAGCCCGAGCTTCACCCCCCCGACACAACCCGAGCGTCACCCCCCCCCGACACAACACGAGCGTCACCCCCCCGACACAACCCGAGCGTCACCCAGCCCCCGACACAACCCGAGCATCACCCCCCCCGACACAACCCGAGCTTCACCCCCCCCGACACAACCCGAGCGTCACCCAG
This sequence comes from Mustelus asterias, assembly GCF_964213995.1. NCBI lineage: Eukaryota > Metazoa > Chordata > Chondrichthyes > Carcharhiniformes > Triakidae > Mustelus > Mustelus asterias. Next base: position 17,324 of record NW_027594393.1, on the reverse strand, counting down.
CCCCCCGACACAACCCGAGCATCACCCCCCCCGACACAACCCGAGCGTCACCCAGCCCCCCGACACAGCCCGAGCGTCACCCCCCCCGACACAGCCCGAGCTTCACCCCCCCCCGACACAGCCCGAGCGTCACCCCCCCCCCGACACAGCCCGAGCATCACCCCCCCCGACACAGCCCGAGCATCACCCAGCCCCCCACACAGCCCGAGCATCACCCCCCCCCGACACAGCCCGAGCGTCACCCAGCCCCCCACACAGCCCGAGCATCACCCCCCCCCGACACAGCCCGAGCGTCACCCCCCCCCCGACACAGCCCGAGCGTCACCCAGCCCCCGACACAGCCCGAGCATCACCCAGCCCCCCGACACAGCCCGAGCGTCACCCCCCCCCCGACACAACCCGAGCTTCACCCTCCCCCCGACACAGCCCGAGCGTCACCCCCCCCGACACAGCCCGAGCGTCACCCCCCCCCGACACAGCCCGAGCATCACCCCCCCCGACACAGCCCGAGCGTCACCCCCCCCCCCGACACAACCCGAGCGTCACCCCCCCGACACAACCCGAGCGTCACCCCCCCCCGACACAGCCCGAGCGTCACCCCCCCCCGACACAGCCCGAGCGTCACCCCCCCCCGACACAGCCCGAGCGTCACCCCCCCCCCGGACACAGCCCGAGCGTCACCCAGCCCCCCCGACACAGCCCGAGCGTCACCCCCCCCGACACAGCCCGAGCGTCACCCAGCCCCCCCGACACAGCCCGAGCATCACCCAGCCCCCCCGACACAACCCGAGCGTCACCCCCCCCCGACACAACCCGAGCGTCACCCCCCCGACACAGCCCGAGCGTCACCCAGCCCCCCCGACACAGCCCGAGCATCACCCCCCCCGACACAGCCCGAGCGTCACCCCCCCCCCGACACAACCCGAGCGTCACCCCCCCCCGACACAACCCGAGCATCACCCCCCCCCGACACAACCCGAGCGTCCACCCCCCCCCGACACAGCCCGAGCGTCACCCCCCCCGACACAACCCGGGCATCACCCAGCCCCCGACACAGCCCCAGCATCACCCCCCCCCGACACAGCCCGAGCATCACCCAGCCCCCCCGACACAACCCGAGCGTCACCCCCCCCGACACAGCCCGAGCGTCACCCAGCCCCCGACACAGCCCCAGCATCACCCCCCCCCGACACAGCCCGAGCGTCACCCAGCCCCCCCGACACAACCCGAGCGTCACCCCCCCGACACAGCCCGAGCGTCACCCAGCCCCCGACACAGCCCCAGCATCACCCCCCCCGACACAGCCCGAGCGTCACCCCCCCCGACACAGCCCCGAGCGTCACCCAGCCCCCCGACACAGCCCGAGCGTCACCCCCCCCCCGACACAACCCGAGCGTCACCCCCCCCGACACAGCCCGAGCGTCACCCCCCCCCCGACACAACCCGAGCGTCACCCCCCCCGACACAGCCCGAGCGTCACCCAGCCCCCGACACAGCCCGAGCGTCACCCCCCCCGACACAGCCCGAGCGTCACCCAGCCCCCCGACACAGCCCGAGCATCACCCCCCCCCGACACAGCCCGAGCGTCACCCCCCCCGACACAGCCCCAGCATCACCCCCCCCGACACAGCCCCAGCATCACCCAGCCCCCGACACAGCCCCAGCATCACCCCCCCCCGACACAACCCGAGCGTCACCCCCCCCCGACACAACCCGAGCGTCACCCCCCCCGACACAGCCCGAGCGTCACCCAGCCCCCCGACACAGCCCGAGCGTCACCCCCCCCGACACAGCCCGAGCGTCACCCCCCCCCCGACACAACCCGAGCGTCACCCCCCCCCGACACAACCCGAGCATCACCCCCCCCGACACAACCCGAGCGTCACCCCCCCCCGACACAGCCCGAGCGTCACCCCCCCCGACACAACCCGGGCATCACCCAGCCCCCGACACAGCCCCAGCATCACCCCCCCCCCGACACAGCCCGAGCATCACCCAGCCCCCCCGACACAACCCGAGCGTCACCCCCCCCGACACAGCCCGAGCGTCACCCAGCCCCCGACACAGCCCCAGCATCACCCCCCCCGACACAGCCCGAGCGTCACCCAGCCCCCCCGACACAACCCGAGCGTCACCCCCCCCGACACAGCCCGAGCGTCACCCAGCCCCCGACACAGCCCCAGCATCACCCCCCCCGACACAGCCCGAGCGTCACCCCCCCCGACACAGCCCGAGCGTCACCCAGCCCCCCGACACAGCCCGAGCGTCACCCCCCCCCCCGACACAACCCGAGCGTCACCCCCCCGACACAGCACGAGCGTCACCCCCCCCCCCGACACAACCCGAGCGTCACCCCCCCCGACACAGCCCGAGCGTCACCCAGCCCCCGACACAGCCCGAGCGTCACCCAGCCCCCCCGACACAGCCCGAGCATCACCCCCCCCCGACACAGCCCGAGCGTCACCCCCCCCGACACAGCCCCAGCATCACCCCCCCCGACACAGCCCCAGCATCACCCAGCCCCCGACACAGCCCCAGCATCACCCCCCCCCGACACAACCCCGAGCGTCACCCCCCCCCCGACACAACCCGAGCGTCACCCCCCCGACACAGCCCGAGCGTCACCCAGCCCCCCCGACACAGCCCGAGCGTCACCCCCCCCCGACACAACCCGAGCGTCACCCAGCCCCCCCGACACAACCCGAGCGTCACCCAGCCCCCCGACACAGCCCGAGCGTCACCCCCCCCCCGACACAACCCGAGCGTCACCCCCACCCGACACAGCCCGAGCGTCACCCAGCCCCCGACACAGCCCCAGCATCACCCCCCCCCGACACAACCCGAGCGTCACCCCCCCCCGACACAGCCCCAGCATCACCCCCCCCGGACACAACCCGAGCGTCACCCCCCCCGACACAGCCCCAGCATCACCCCCCCCCGACACAACCCGAGCGTCACCCCCCCCGACACAGCCCCAGCATCACCCCCCCCCGACACAGCCCCAGCATCACCCCCCCCGACACAACCCGAGCGTCACCCCCCCCGACACAACCCGAGCGTCACCCCCCCCCCCGACACAGCCCCAGCATCACCCAGCCCCCGACACAACCCGAGCGTCACCCCCCCCGACACAACCCGAGCGTCACCCCCCCCCGACACAACCCGAGCGTCACCCCCCCCGACACAACCCGAGCATCACCCAGCCCCCGACACAGCCCCAGCGTCACCCCCCCCGACACAGCCCCAGCGTCACCCCCCCCCCCCTACACAGCCCCAGCGTCACCCCCCCCCGACACAGCCCGAGCGTCACCCAGCCCCCCCGACACAACCCGAGCATCACCCAGCCCCCCGACACAGCCCGAGCGTCACCCCCCCCGACACAGCCCGAGCGTCACCCCCCCCGACACAGCCCGAGCGTCACCCAGCCCCCGACACAGCCCCAGCTTAACCCCCCCCGACACAGCCCCAGCGTCACCCCCCCCCCGACACAACCCGAGCGTCACCCCCCCCGACACAACCCGAGCGTCACCCCCCCCCCGACACAGCCCCAGCGTCACCCCCCCCCCCTACACAGCCCCAGCGTCACACCCGCAACCCCCTCCTTCCCCCGGGGCCAACGCTACAGCTCCCAACCTCCAAGGCGTGACCTCTGCCCTGACCCTCAACTTCCCCGTCCCAGGTTCAACCCCCTCCCCCCAAACCTACACCCCCATCGTTTCCCAGACCCACCCCCATATCCTCCTGACTCCCCCACCCCCGGGGGGGGGGGGGGGGGGGGAGTAATTGAATCAGCCCGCACCCCCCCACCACACCTCCTCTCCCCAGTGTGCTCGCCGCCCTGACCCTTCCGAACTTCTGAATGGCCTCCCACCCCATGCCCCCTTCCACCCCCCCCTCCAACCCCCCCCCTCACCCGGTCACCTCTTCCCGCGCGCCCGCACTCCCAGGACTTCCCACAAGCCGGGCCCTCAGGTTCCACTCCCTCAAACTGCATCTCAAACACTCTCTCTCTCTCTTCTTCTGAAGAGAATTCGGCCTACTCCCTGCTGCCACCATAGAACGGTGGCACAGTGTGGGTTAGCACTGCTGCCTCACAGCGCCAGGGAGCCGGGTTCGATTCCTGGCTCGGGTCACCGTCTGTGCGGAGTCTGCACGTTCTCCCCGTGTCTGCGTGGGTTTCCTCCGGGTGCTCCGGTTTCCTCCCACAGTCTGAAAGATGTGCTGGTTAGGGTGGATTGGGCCGTGCTAAATTCTCCCTCAGTGTTACCCGAACAGGAGTGTGGTGACTGGAGGGATTTTCACAGTAACTTCATTGCAGTGTTAATGTAAGCCTACTTGTGACACTAATAAATAAACTTTAACATAGAATCCCTACAGTATAGCAGGCCATTCAGCCCATCGAGTCTGCACTGTCAACAATCCCACCCAGACCCTTTCCCTTAACCCTATATATTTACCCTGCTAATCCCCCTGACACTAAGGGACAATTTAGCATGGCCAATCCCCCTAACCTACACATCTTTGGACACTAAGGGACAATTAAGCATGGCCAATCCACCTAACCTGCACATCTTTGGACACTAAGGGACAATTTAGCATGGCCAATTCCCCTAACCTGCACATCTTTGGACACTAAGGGACAATTTAGCATGGCCAATCCACCCTAACCTGCACATCTTTGGACACTAAGGGACAATTTAGCATGGCCAATCCACCCTAACCTACACATCTTTGGACACTAAGGGACAATTTAGCATGGCCAATCCACCCTAACCTACACATCTTTGGACACTAAGGGACAATTTAGCACGGCCAATCCACCCTAACCTGCACATCTTTGGACACTAAGGGACAATTTAGTATGGCCAATCCACCCTAACCTGCACATCTTTGGACTGTGGGAGGAAACTGGAGCACCCGGAGGAAACCCACGCAGATACGGGGAGAACGTGCAAACTCTATTTGGAGAGTCAGTCACCCAAGGCTGGGATCGAACCGGATCCCTGGCGCTGTGAGGCAGCAGTGCCAACCACTGTGCCCACACGTCGAGACGGGGCAGGCGGGCATGCTTTCTACTTGTGGGTGGGTTGACAGATAGCGAGCTGGGGACTCACCTTGCTACAGGCTAGATGAAGGGCTGTGTTCTTGTTCACATCATGTGGTGTCAGATCGGCACTCGCTCGGTGTAGCAGTAACTCTGAAAAAGGAGAGTTCATTTTAAACTTACACTGCCACACCAGGCAATAGCCAAGTGACATTATCGCTACTAATCCAGAAACTCAGCGAATGTTCTGGGGGAACCCGGTTCGAATCCAGCCCACAGCAGATGGTGGAATTTGAATTCAATGATAAAAAAAAATCTGGAATTAAGAATCTACTGATGACCATGAAACCATTGTCGGAAAAACCCATCTGGGTCACTAATGTCCCTTTAGGGGAAGGAAATCTGCCGTCCTTACCCCGGTCTGGCCTACATGTGACTCCAGAGCCACAGCCAATGTGGTCGACTCTCAACTGTCCCTCCAAGGGGCAACTGGGGATGGGCAATAAATGCTGGACCCAACCAGGGACGCCCATGGCGTCTTTATCCCTCTTACGTATAGGTTGTGATGATACTGTGCCTTTAAGGAATGTATTTGAGTCACGCACCTTGTGCGGGATTAGTCGAACCGGTGCCACTGGGTCTATAACCAGCATCCTGTCTCGTTATTAGCGGGTAGGGCCTGGGTGGGATTGTGGTCGGTGCAGACTCGATGGGCCGAATGGCCTCCTTCTGCACTGTAGGGTTTCTATGATTTCTATGATACTGCAGTAGCATAATTGTCCTTAATTGCTAGAATGTTTGTTTTAATGTTTTGTTTGTTTTAAGGTTGGATCTCATGGGATAAAGGGGGAGGTGGCGAGATGGGTGGAGAACTGGCTTGGTCACAGAAGACAGAGGGTGGTAGTGGAAGGGTCTTTTTCCGGCTGGAGGCCTGTGACTAGTGGTGTTCCGCAGGGCACTGTATTGGGACCTCTGCTGTTTGTGATTTATATAAACGATCTGGAAGAAGGTGTAACTGGGGTGATCAGTAAGTTTGCGGACGACACGAAAATGGCTGGACTTGCAGATAGTGAGGAGCATTGTCAGAGGCTACAGAAGGATATAGATAGGCTGGAAATTTGGGCAAAAGAAATGGCAGATGGAGTTCAATCCAGATAAATGCGAAGTGTTGCATTTTGGTAGAAATAATGTAGGGAGGAGCTATACAATAAATGGCAGAACCATAAAGAGTGTAGATACGCAGAGGGACTTGGGTGTGCAAGTCCACAGATCCTTGAAGGTGACGTCACAGGTGGAGAAGGTGGTGAAGAAGGCATATGGCATGCTTGCCTTGATAGGACGGGGCATAGAGTATAAAAGTTGGGGTCTGATGTTGCGGTTGTATAGAACGTTGGTTCGGCCGCGTTTGGAATACTGCGCCCAGTTCTGGTCGCCTCACTACCAGAAGGACGTGGAGGCTTTAGAGAGAGTACAGAGGAGGTTTACCAGGATGTTGCCTGGTATGGAAGGGCTTAGTTATGAGGAGAGATTGGGTAAACTGGGGTTGTTCTCACTGGAAAGACGGAGGATGAGGGGAGACCTAATAGAGGTGTATAAAATTATGAAAGGCATAGATAGGGTGAACGGTGGGAAGCTTTTCCCCAGGTCGGTGGTGACGTTCACGAGGGGTCATAGGTTCAAGGTGAGGTGGGGGGGGGTTTAACACGGATATCAGAAGGACGTATTTTACACAGAGGGTGGTGGGGGCCTGGAATGCGCTGCCGGGCAAGGTGGTGGAGGCGGACACACTGGGAACGTTTAAGACTTATCTAGATAGCCACATGAACGGAGTGGGAATGGAGGGATACAAAAGAATGGTCTAGTTTGGACCAGGGCCGAAGGGCCTGTTCCTGTGCTGTTCTTTGTTCTAATCTGAACTAACGCTGTTCTGTTGATTTCAGTGATTTCCCCAGGGGGTTTTGAAAGGGAGGATTGATTGGGGTGATTGACAGGTAGGGACACGTGACTGGATAGAGCTAGGCTTACACACAGGTATCAGGTCAGATGCTGCTGGGAGTTGAGAGAGCTGTGCGCCACTGTCTTTTCATCTCTCAAGTTGGTGACTGGAATCCGCGAGGAAATAAGTCTTTTTCTCTGAGATTCTGCTGTTTGGGAGAGGATCTTTCTCAGGGTCTGCTGTATCAGAGTCAGAAGCCAGGTTTCTGTCTGGATCTCTGTCCAGAGGTGTTAAAAGGCTGGAAATCTAGCATCCATGGGAGCAGACCAGTTCTTGATGCTTACTGGCTCTGAAGGAGGGTCGGCCTCCGGGATGCTGCTGAATTGGAACAGTCGGGATTGATATGCATTAAGAATTTTAAAAGTTTATTTGTTAGTGCCACAAGTAAGGCTTACATTAACACTGCAATGAAGTTACTGTGAAAGTCCCCTAGTCGCCCACACTCCTGTTCGGGTTACACTGAGGGAGAATTTAGCATGGCCAATGCACCCTAACCCAGCCCCGTCTTTCAGACTGTGGGAGGAAACCGGAGCACCCGGAGGAAACCCACGCAGACACGGGGAGAACGTGCAGACTCCACACAGACAGTGACTCAAGGCCGGGAATCGAACCCGGGTCCCTGGCGCTGTGAGGCAGCAGTGCTAGCCCACTATGCTGCCCCTCTTTGTACTTACTATGTCATGTTTCAGTATTTTAATTGGTAAAAGTTGTGATAATTCTTTTTATTATATATTAACTGTGTTCTTAAATAAAGTTTGTTTTGATAAAAGCTTCCTAGTGGGTCAGCTGAATCATAACTGGAACAAAGCGGCTTACGCTCACCCTAATGCCAAAATCAATAGTAGAAGTTGGGATTTCGGCTAACTTCAGAATACACCTTGGAATTTCTGCTCTGGTCCCTAACAATGTGTCCCCGACAGTGCAGCGCTGCCGCGAGGTGATGTGTTGACGAGCACACGCAGTATTTCTGCATTTATAACATCTGACCTCAATCTGGACTTACAGATCTGAAATCATTGTTGTCAAAAACCCATCTGGTTCATTGGGCAGCACGGTGGCACAGCGGGTTCGCGCTGCTGCCTCACAGCGCCAGGGACCCGGGTTCGATTCCCGGCTGGGGTTACTGTCTGTGCGGAGTCTGCACGTTCTCCCCGTGTCTGCGTGGGTTTCCTCCGGGTGCTCCGGTTTCCTCCCACACTCCAAAGATGTGCAGGTTAGGGTGGATTGGCCATGCTAAATTGCGCCTTAGTGTCCAAAGATGTGTAGGTTAGGTGGATTGGCCATGGTGAATTGTCCCTTAGTGTCCAAAGATGTGTAGGTTAGGTGGATTGGCCGTGCTAAATTGTCCCTTAGTGTCCAAAGATGTGTAAGTTAGGGTGGATTGGCCATGGTGAATTGTCCCTTAGTGTCCAAAGATGTGTAGGTTAGGTGGATTGGCCGTGCTAAATTGTCCCTTAGTGTCCAAAGATGTGTAGGTTAGGGTGGATTGGCCATGGTGAATTGTCCCTTAGTGTCCAAAGATGTGTAGGTTAGGTGGATTGGCCATGCTAAATTGCGCCTTAGTGTCCAAAGATGTGTAGGTTAGGTGGATTGGCCATGGTAAATTGTCCCTTAGTGTCCAAAGATGTGTAGGTTAGGTGGATTGGCCATGCTAAATTGTCCCTTAGTGTCCAAAGATGTGTAGGTTAGGTGGATTGGCCATGGTAAATTGTCCCTTAATGTCCAAAGAAGTGTAGGTTAGGGTGGATTGGCCATGCTAAATTGTCCCTTAGTGTCCAAAGATGTGTAGGTTAGGGTGGACTGGCCATGGTAAATTGTCCCTTAGTGTCCAAAGATGTGTAGGTTAGGTGGATTGGCCATGCTAAATTGTCCCTTAGTGTCCAAAGGTGTGTAGGTTAGGGTGGATTGGCCATGCTAAATTGCCCCTTAGTGTCCAAAGACATGCTGGTTAGGGTGCATTGGCCGTGCTAAATTCTCCCTCGGTGTACCCCAACAGGTGCTGGACTGTGACAACCAGGGGATTTTCACAGTAACTTCATCGCAGTGTTAATACTCATGACACTAATAAACATGAAACTTGACGTCCTTGAGGGAATCGGTTTCACCAATGGGAAAGCTGCCACCTTGACCTGGTTACGGTGTCAGGAAGAGAGAGTGGAGACCGATCAGATCTGAGACGAGGAGGAATTTCTTCACTCAGAGGACTCCGGATCTTTGGAATTCTCAATGATGGGGGCACCTCTGACCACCCTCCCCAGGGCAGGGAATTTCACAGATCCACAGCCCCTCCCGAGCTGAAGAAACGTCTGCTCGCCCTTTCACCGGGAAGGGTCACAGTCTGAGGATTCAGGGTAGACCATATAGGACGGAGGTGGGAAGACATTCCCACAGACAATTCATTCCCACAGGAAGGAGTTGATGTCACGACGTTGAATGTATCCAAGAGGGGGCTGGATAGAGCACTTGGGGGGCGAACGGGGATCAAAGGTTACGGGGAGAAAGCAGGATTAGGCTGTTGAGTTGGATGGTCAGCCGTGATGGTGGTGAACGGGGGAGCAGGATAGAAGGGCCGAATGGCCTCCTCTTGCTCCTATCTTCCACGCCTCAGTCCTAAATGATCCCCCCCACCCTCACCCGGAGACTGTGCCCCCTGCCCGCCCCCTGTGGTTTCGATTCCCCCACCCTACGGGACACAACCTCTGGCCGCCCTTCCTCCACCCCCAAACCCCCTTCAGGATCTCCCGACGAGATCGCCTCTCATGCTGCTGAAGGCCAGAGAACGCAGACCCAACTTGCTCAGCCTCTCGTCATAAGGGGAACGCCCCCCTCCCCGCCGAAACATTCCTCACCCCAGAGACCCTCCCACCATCAGAGTGTGGCCTCACCAAATTAAATAAAAGCCCACAGGAGATCGAAGCGAGAGTTCTTTGCTCCGGTGTGCCCAGTACCCGTGACAGATGTGGACGGACAGATATCGGGTGAGGGGGGGAACCCCTCCGCCTTCACAACCACGCCAAAGATTGCTCGGTGAGGCGGATGGGCGAGGGGCGTACCGTACCCCCCACGCAGGCCAACAGAAACCCTTCCCAAACATCGCCTGCCACCCCCACCTCCCCCCCCCCCCCGGGAGGGGAGTCACCCACCTACTATCTTGGTGTGCCCGCGTTCCGCTGCTATCATGAGCGGCGTCCGTCCCGCTCGATCAGTCGCATTCACTTGCGCCCTGTGGCTTAGCAGCAACTGCAGGCATCGCACGTGGCTGGAGAAAGCAGCCGCATGCAGGGGAGTTCTGCAAGGATAGAAAACACAGGCAGGCAGGCAGACACACACACAGACACAGGCAGCCACACACAGACACAGGCAGACACACACAGACACAGGCAGACACACACACAGACACAGGCAGACACACACAGACACAGGCAGCCACACACAGACACAGGCAGACACACACAGACACAGGCAGACACACACAGACACAGGCAGACACACACACAGACACAGGCAGACACGCACGCACACAGGCAGACACGCACGCACACAGGCAGACACGCACGCACACAGGCAGACACGCACGCACACAGGCAGACACGCACGCACACAGGCAGACACGCACGCACACAGGCAGACACGCACGCACACAGGCAGACACGCACGCACACAGGCAGACACGCACGCACACAGGCAGACACGCACGCACACAGGCAGACACGCACGCACACAGGCAGACACGCACACCACACAGGCAGACACGCACACCACACAGGCAGACACGCACACCACACAGGCAGACACGCACACCACACAGGCAGACACGCACACCACACAGGCAGACACGCACACCACACAGGCAGACACGCACACCACACAGGCAGACACGCACACCACACAGGCAGACACACACACACAGGCAGACACACACACACAGGCAGACACACACACACAGGCAGACACACACACACAGGCAGACACACACACACAGGCAGACACACACACACAGGCAGACACACACACACAGGCACACACACACACAGGCAGACACACACAAACAGGCAGACACACACAAACAGGCAGACACACACACACAGGCAGACACACACACACAGGCAGACACACACACACAGGCAGACACACACACACAGGCAGACACACACACACAGGCAGACACACACACACAGGCAGACACACACACACAGGCAGACACACACACACAGGCAGACACACACACACAGGCAGACACACACACACACAGGCAGACACACACACACAGGCAGACACACACACACACAGGCAGACACACACACACAGGCAGACACACACACACAGGCAGACACACACACACAGGCAGACACACACACACAGGCAGACACACACACACAGGCAGACACACACACACAGGCAGACACACACACACAGGCAGACACACACACACAGGCAGACACACACACACAGGCAGACACACACACACAGGCAGACACACACACACAGGCAGACACACACACACAGGCAGACACACACACACAGGCAGACACACACACACAGGCAGACACACACACAGGCAGACACACACACACAGGCAGACACACACACACAGGCAGACACACACAAACAGGCAGACACACACAAACAGGCAGACACACACACACAGGCAGACACACACACACAGGCAGACACACACACACAGGCAGACACACACACACAGGCAGACACACACACACAGGCAGACACACACACACACAGGCAGACACACACACACAGGCAGACACACACACACAGGCAGACACACACACACAGGCAGACACACACACACAGGCAGACACACACACACACAGGCAGACACACACACACAGGCAGACACACACACACAGGCAGACACACACACACAGGCAGACACACACACACAGGCAGACACACACACACACAGGCAGACACACACACACAGGCAGACACACACACACAGGCAGACACACACACACAGGCAGACACACACACACAGGCAGACACACACACACAGGCAGACACACACACACAGGCAGACACACACACACAGGCAGACACACACACACAGGCAGACACACACACACAGGCAGACACACACTCAGGCAGACACACACACAGGCAGACACACACACACAGGCAGACACACACACACAGGCAGACACACACACACAGGCAGACACACACACACAGGCAGACACACACACACAGGCAGACACACACACACAGGCAGACACACACACACAGGCAGACACACACACACAGGCAGACACACACACACAGGCAGACACACACACACAGGCAGACACACACACACACACACACACAGGCAGACAGACACACACAGGCAGACAGACACACACACAGGCAGACAGACGCATACACAGGCAGACAGACACATACACAGGCAGACAGACACATACACAGGCAGACAGACACACACACACAGGCAGACACACACACACAGGCAGACACACACACACAGGCAGACACACACACACAGGCAGACACACACACACAGGCAGACACACACACACAGGCAGACACACACACACAGGCAGACACACACACACAGGCAGACACACACACACAGGCAGACACACACACACAGGCAGACACACACACACAGGCAGACACACACACACAGGCAGACACACACACACAGGCAGACACACACACACAGGCAGACACACACACACAGGCAGACACACACACACAGGCAGACACACACACACAGGCAGACACACACACACAGGCAGACACACACACACACAGCAAGTGATTAAAAGGGTCAATAACGCATCCCAGTCCCCCGCGGTGCCCAACAAGCACGGAACACCTCGATGGCGCTCACGGATACGGCCCGATCCCTTTCCAGCAACACGCAGCCGTGAATCCAGACGCGGTGGAGGAGCAGGTAGTTGGGTCGGACCAGCCCCTGGACCTGTTGACGGCGGGTTTAGCCAGGTCCAGGAGCTTCACCAAGACGTCCTTCTCCCACCCACCCCGCTACCCTCTGCACCGGAGATCAACTCAGTTAGATCAGAGGGTCTAATCTCCAACAGTGCGGCGCTCCCTCAGCACTGACCCTCCCACAGTGCGGCGCTCCCTCAGCACTGACCCTCCCACAGTGCGGCGCTCCCTCAGCACTGACCCTCCCACAGTGCGGCGCTCCCTCAGCACTGACCCTCCCACAGTGCGGCGCTCCCTCAGCACTGACCCTCCCACAGTGCGGCGCTCCCTCAGCACTGACCCTCCCACAGTGCGGCGCTCCCTCAGCACTGACCCTCCCACAGTGCGGCGCTCCCTCAGCACTGACCCACAGTGCGGCGCTCCCTCAGCACTGACCCAGCCCATTTTCCTGTGATCTTTCCTACCTTCCTTTGGCATCGTTGCTATTGACAATCTTGGCACCCAGGATGTCGATCAAGATTTCTGCTGCTCCATCGTGACCATTGATTCTACAGAGCAGAGGACGGTGAGGGTGAGAACCGGCAAGTGGGAACGGGTTCAGAAATACAGCGATCCCTCTCGAAAACTCCCGTTGGGGATGAGAGAGGGAGAGAGAGCGCGCGGGAGAGAGAGGGATCGAGAGCGTGCGCGAGAGGGAGGGACAGAGAGGGCGCGCGCGCGAGAGAGAGAGACAGGGCGAGAGAGAGAGAGAGACAAGGCGAGAGAGAGAGAGAGACAGGGCGCGAGAGAGAGACAGACAAGACAGGGCGCGAGAGAGAGCGACAGAGACAGGGCGCGAGAGAGAGAGAGAGAGAGACAGGGCGCGAGAGAGAGAGAGAGACAGGGCGCGCGAGAGAGAGAGAGAGAGACAGGGCGCGAGAGAGAGAGAGAGAGACAGGGCGCGAGAGAGAGAGAGAGAGACAGGGCGCGAGAGAGCGAGACGGGCAGAGAGACGGGCAGAGAGACGGGCAGAGAGACGGGCAGAGAGACGGGCAGAGAGACGGGCAGAGAGACGGGCAGAGAGACGGGCAGAGAGACGGGCAGAGAGACGGGCAGAGAGACGGACAGAGAGACGGACAGAGAGACGGACAGAGAGACGGACAGAGAGACGGACAGAGAGACGGACAGAGAGACGGACAGAGAGACGGACAGAGAGACGGACAGAGAGACGGACAGAGAGACGGACAGAGAGACGGACAGAGAGACGGACAGAGAGACGGACAGAGAGACGGACAGAGAGACGGACAGAGAGACGGACAGAGAGACAGACAGAGAGACAGACAGAGAGACAGACAGAGAGACAGACAGAGAGACAGACAGAGAGACAGACAGAGAGACAGACAGAGTGAGCCAGACAGAGTCACAATCCGAGGTAGACAAGGGTTACTTACACAGCACAGTGCAACGGACTGAAAGTATCGTTCTCGAGGTTAAAGGATTTGTTTTCAAGTAGTAATTCTAAACAGTCTTCGTGACCTGCAGTGAAAGAGAAAGGTCAGTGTACCCGGTAACGAGACTGTGAGCTCCGACTGCAGAGAATGCAAACGGCACCCCCCCCGTGCCGCGCCGAATCCCCCCCGCCGTGCAGCGCCGAATCCCCCCCCGCTGCCGAATCCCCCCCCGCGCCAAATCCCCCCCCGCTGCCGAATCCCCCCCCGCGCCAAATCCCCCCCCGCGCCAAATCCCCCCCGCGCCAAATCACCCCGCGCCGCGCCGAATCCCCCCCCGTGCCGCGCCGAATCCCCCCCGCCGTGCAGCGCCGAATCCCCCCCCGCTGCCGAATCCCCCCCCGCGCCAAATCCCCCCCCGCGCCAAATCCCCCCCGCGCCAAATCACCCCGCGCCGCGCCGAATCCCCCCCCGTGCCGCGCCGAATCCCCCCCGCCGTGCAGCGCCGAATCCCCCCCCGCGCCAAATCCCCCCCCGCGCCAAATCCCCCCCCGCGCCAAATCCCCCCCGCGCCAAATCACCCCGCGCCGCGCCGAATCCCCCCCCGTGCCACGCCGAATCCCCCCCCCGTGCCACGCCAAATCCCCCCCGCCGTGCCACGCCGATTCCCCCCCCACACTGAATCCCCCCCCCGTGCCGAATCCCCCCCCGCGCCAAATCCCCCAGCGCCGCACCGAATCCCCCCCCGCCGTGCCATGCCGAATCCCCCCCCCGTGCCACGCCGAATCCCCCCCCCGTGCCACGCCGAATCCCCCCCCGTGCCACGCCGAATCCCCCCCGCGCCAAATCCCACGCTGCGCCGAATCCCCCCCCTGCCGCCGCGCCAAATCCCCCCCCGTCGCGCCAAACCACCCCCCCCATGTCGAATCCCCTCCTGCGCCGAATCGCCCCCGCCCCCGTGCCGAATCTCCACCACGCCACACCGTGCTGTGCCAATTCCCCCCCCCGTGCCAAATCCCCCCTGTACCTTTGTAAGAAGCCCAGTGTAAGGGAGTGTAGCCGCAATAGTCCTGGAGCGAATCCAGTGGATCCACGGAGAGAGCTGCCTGCAGCAAGATCCCCAGGGTCCCAGTGTGGCCACAGGCCGCGGCGAAGTGCAGGGGCGTCCGTCCTTTCACATCTCGGCACAGGACAAAGGCCCGGTGATGGAGGAGAGCTGCCACGCAGTGCTCACAGCCCCTCACCGCCTGAGGAACACAGGGGGAGGGGGGGAGAGAGAGGGTGTTAGTGGGTAAAGAGACAGGGACCCCCCCCTCCCCCCGCGCGGCCCCTCCCAGCTAGGGGGGGGGGGGTACGGCCGCCTGAGACTCACCCCCCGGTGCAGAGCCGTCCGTCCCCTCCGATCAGCAGCATCGACCGTGCTGCCTTTCTCCAACAACAGCCGGATACAATCCACGTGGCCACTATTGACAGCCAACATCACAGGGGTCCTGACAGGGGGGGAGGGGGAGAGGGGGGGAGAGAGAGAGAGAGGGCGGGGGGGGAGAGAGGGGGAGACAGAGACAGCGTCACGGCAAAGCATCGACAGACAACCCCGTCCTCCCGGTTAACAAGGCGCGCGGCGTAACCGTCGCCCACCCAGCCGTACCACACAACCTGACCATTAACGCAGCGGGGTCCGAACCCAGCGCTGTTCACACCTCCTCCACCCCTCCGTCACCCAACACACCCCCCTGGGAAAGGGGGCAAACCAGGCTGATCACACCGGGGCAACACCCAGGGAGTTGGGAGGGTGAACTGCTGCCAGAGAATCAGGGCAGCCGTCTGGCAATCCAGGTTCGAATCCCACCACGGCAGACCCATACAAACCTGACAGCGCAGGAGGAGGCCATTCGGCCCTCTGAGCCTGCACTGACAACAATCCCACCCAGGCCCTGTCGCCATAACCTCACGTACTTCCCCTGCTCCTCCCCCTGACACGAAGAGGCAATTTACCACGGCCAATCCCCCTAACCTACACATCTTTGGACACTAAGGGACAATTTAGCATGGCCAATCCACCCTAACCTACACATCTTTGGACACTAAGGGACAATTTAGCATGGCCAATCCACCCTAACCTACACATCTTTGGACACTAAGGGACAATTTAGCATGGCCAATCCACCCTAACCTACACATCTTTGGACACTAAGGGACAATTTAGCATGGCCAATCCACCCTAACCTACACATCTTTGGACACTAAGGGACAATTTAGCATGGCCAATCCACCCTAACCTGCATATCTTTGGTCACTAAGGGACAATTTAGCATGGCCAATCCACCCGAACCTGCACATCTTTGGACACTAAGGGACAATTTAGCATGGCCAATCCACCTAACCTGCACATCTTTGGACACTAAGGGACAATTTAGCATGGCCAATCCACCTAACCCGCACATCTTTGGACACTAAGGGACAATTTAGCATAGCCAATCCACCTAACCTGCACATCTTTGGACACTAAGGGACAATTTAGCATGGCCAATCCCCCTAACCTACACATCTTTGGACACTAAGGGACAATTTAGCATGGCCAATCCACCCTAACCTACACATCTTTGGACACTAAGGGACAATTTAGCATAGCCAATCCACCTAACCTGCACATCTTTGGACACTAAGGGACAATTTAGCATGGCCAATCCACCCTAACCTACACATCTTTTGACACTAAGGGACAATTTAGCATGGCCAATCCACCCGAACCTACACATCTTTGGACACTAAGGGACAATTTAGCACGGCCAATCCACCTAACCTGCACATCTTTGGCAATGTATGTGCAGGGTTGATGGGCCGAATGGCCTCCGTCGATACCGTGCAAACTTTCTTTTCTGTTGAAACCCACAACTGTTTACATAGTTAGGGCATTACACTGTGCTTGACTGGAGGTGGGGGGGGC